>NW_026623797.1:15753-60238 GCF_030028575.1 Malurus melanocephalus | reverse complement strand
AAAAAAAAAAAAAAAACTGGAAGAGAAAACAATATCATTCTCCAACAAAAAGCAGACTAATTAAAATGTTAAAAGCTTTCACTTTCATTACAAATGTGAACATCTCTACAAAAATATTTACCCTTTGTCTTTTTACTTCTGTGTCTAATTTACCTTAGCAGAGCTATCTTCTTGCCACTTCTCTAAAAATAGAAGGCAAAATCACTGTTAGCCACAAAGAGRAAACAGCCACTCTGACAACATGTGTGCTCAGGTTATATGGACACATTGATCCAAACACTGCACTCTGCTTGGTCTGTATTTGTATGGAATTTGAAACAATCCYATTAAATAACTTCAGATTGATGGCAATCCCATCAGGATCACTGCAACACAGGCACAAATCTTGAGAAGAGGTCCCTCTATTTATCCAGTGGGGTCTCTATTTTCAGTATGGCATCTCACACAGTAGCCCCCACATGCAAGAAAGCACCAACAGGCTGTGAAAAAAAAAAGCTGGCGTGTCTTAAAAACACGTTGTGAAAGCTGGCTAGGTCTCTTAAAGACACATTGTGAAGTTGGACATTTTAGGTTAAAAACACAAAATAATTTTTTGAATGATAAATTGGTCTCTGCTTGTGAATTTTATGCTGTTGGAAACAAAAGAAACCACTATGTGCACCTTATGGTAAGGTTTAAATAAATATTAGTTAAAAAAGCAAAAGTGCGGTCTCCTTTATTGCCAATTAAAGGTTTACAAAGTTAAACAGGGAAAAGTAATACCATAGCCAAAACAGACTTCCAGAGGGCCCTCCAGAGCCTCACTCGCTGTTCACTGGACTAGTATTAGTGATGTTTTTATACCACAAGAATGGGCAGGGAATAATATTAGGGTTTTGGTAGCTTTATGATCAGCTTCATATTCAAGATATTTTCTTCCAGAAATCTCCAAGTTTATGTGCAATCCTTAGGGAATAGACCAATGAATTGGAAGTAGCAGTAGTAGTAATTGTGAGGAAAACAAAAAAGCCAGGCTCGGGGTCAGTCTAGAAGTAGATATAGCTGTAAAATTTGATTCAACACATTGAAAGCAAGTTGCTGGCGTTCTGCTCCCCGTGTTCCAGGAAGAGAGCGTTCTTTGGCAGGCACTTCATTCAGAGGTTTCAATTTATGGGAAAGAGGCTTGCCTCAAAGAGGTTATTTTTCTTATTTGACCAGGGTTTGGTGTTTTCCATCATTAGAACTCTCGGCTGTAAAAAAAAAAAAAAAAAAAAAAAAAATTTCAACAGGTTTGTTTTCATCCAGATAATCAGGAGTTCCTAGGATTTTGTACTAAGGCTAGACCAAGGTGAAACCCACAAAACAGGTCTTAAGTATATCAGAAATTAGAAAYATCAACCTTTTAACCAGATGTGTGTGATCTTTGTGGACACCCACACTGGTCCTACTGCCATAGCAGCACACCCAGATGTGCCCAGGTGAGCCAGGGAAGTGAGCTGGCTGCATTTTGCACACAGAAGCAAAGTCAGTTCTGAGTTGCCCACAGCTTCATTACGCTTGCAGCAGAATTCACAGCTGAACCTACATTTCCTGAGTAGTAATCCAGCACTGCTGACCACAAAAGAAAAGAAGACTGTATCTCAGTTTCACCAGTCTTACATTGTCTAAAGATCTGGCCCAATACACACTCACTGTGAGATTTCTGTAAAATATAGGGGTTCTTGGCCTATCCAGTTTCCTATCTCAGATTTCTGATTTTTTTTTTCAAGAAAAGAGATTTTCACTAAAAGAGGTATTGTGCATTTTCCAGACTTAGTGTGCATGTAGCAATGGAACATAATTTGCCATAAGGATTTACATGAGGTAATGCCATCTGCATCACATCTCTTTCACTATGGAGAAAACACTAAARTGTAATTTGAGGTCAAGATTGTAGGGATTAAGATTACTGCTCCTTTTAAAGTACACTATAAAGATGAAAACTTTAAGTGGGCTTATAAAATGAAAGGATCCTTATGTCAGACCATATTTTCAGCACATTGCTTGTTATGGCCTAGAAGAGTATTTAAAACAAATAAATGCCCACTGTATTGCACCTTGATGTTTGTACATGCCCTTTTTCTATTTCACTGTGTTGATTTAGGAATCCCTATGCCCAATCTTAGAATCATTTCAGAAAGCAATMTCCCTTGAATTACAATGTCTGCATGGTGCGTATTTCAGTTTTGCCATGTGCCCATCTAAGTTTTGCATTTATTTTGTCTCATCCTTTGAACTAAATTTGATACAGCACAAAGGAGACCTCTAGACTGGATTTCTCTTTCTCAAAAAGAAAACATAAGCCTCAAACAATTCAGCTGGACAGCTGTCAGCTTAAAAGTTATGCCATCTCATCTCAGAGAGTGCTCAACAATACCTAAACCCAGCCCTCCCCTCTGTGCCTGATCTCTGTATTTGTGGCAGTACCACCACTCCCCTCCAGGTTTATTTGCCTAAGGCCAACAGTAGCCTCTCTTTTATTCTCTGGCTTTGACACTACCGAGCCACCTTGGGATTCTGGAGAGGACCCAGCCGATTGGAAGCTGGGACTGTCCCAATTTTCAAGAAAGGCAAACGGAGGGCCTAGGAAATTACAGGCTTATTAGTCTCACTTCATTTCCTGGTAAAGTTAGGGAGAAGATTATTCTGCAACTTATTATTATTACTGTTATTATTGAAAAACCCCTCAAGGACAACACAGCCATTGGTCACAGCCAACATGGCTTTATGAAAGTCCTGCCAATCAAACCTGATTTTTTATGACAAGGTAAGCCATCTAGCTGATCAAGTTGATGATTTTTTTTTTTTTTGTTTTGGATTTCAGTAAAGCTTTCAATACTGCCTCTCACAGGATCCTTCTGGACAAAACGTCCATCCCACAGCTGGATAAACACATCATGCCAAGTAGCTCATGTGTCAGATGCAAAGGATTATAGTGAATGGAGTGACATCAGATTGGTGACCTGTCACTGATGGGGTTCCACAGGGCCCCATCCTCAGTTGAAGACAGTTGTCTTCAACATCTCCATAAATGACTTGGTCACAGAACTGGAAGGGATACTGAGCAAGTTCRTGGGTGATACAAAACTGGGAGGAGATGTTGGCTCCCTGGAAGATAAGGAGAACTTGTGGAGAGGCCTCAGCAAATGAGAGGGCTGGGCAATCACCAACCATGTGAAAATCAACAAGATCAACAGCATTTCAGTGCCAGATTCTGAACCTGGGAATCAGGAACCTGGACTGCACCAGGGTCAGTACTTCCTCTGGACACTCTGTAGTAATAGGACTGCTTCTGTGTTAGTGGGGATACACATAAGCATRCATGAAGAGACATTTTTAATGCCTGTATTTGTACATTTATCCTTTTTTATTTTAATGTGGGCTTTAAAAACGTTTTTCAGACTGATAGGACAAAAAGAGAACATACTGCATGCCATAAAATTGCATTCTGTTGAACTGCTCTGACACCATCAGAGAAGCTCCCCAGGTGGTGAACTAAGTGGCAAGTTTCTAGACTTTCACATCACTAGTCCAAAAACTCCCCATTTGGCAATGGAGCAGAGACATCTGTTGAAATTGAAAAATTCTTATTAGCTGAGTTCAGATAGAGAAGCCTGCAGCTAATCAGTGACACCACTGCCACCATCATCACCCAGAGCTGCAAGTGCAGCCCAGATGAATTCAGAGGCAGGGTTTCAAAGACCTCATGATAACAGAGCTAAGCACTGAGAACAAAAAAGATTAGAGACTTCAGGGATCACAGGTCAAAGATTAAGTAGAGGTCAATTTAGTCATAAATAAAGAAATGGATAAATTCTCCCTGCAGTGAGGCTGAGTAATGAAAAACAGACAAGCTCCATATTACCCAAATTAAAAGTACATGAAGCTCATTACTTCATTTTACCCTCAACTACACCAGTGAACTGGACCAGAACAAAATTCCTGCTTCTGGGAATGTTTTCTATGAACCATATAGTCCCACTTGTAGAACAGGACAACAATTCATAGAAATCTCCAACAACTCAAACAGGTGAAAACTTCTAGCACACCTAGTCCTTTAAGCTATGCAGAACACAGGTACAGCACAGTGGTGAAGCTATTCTCATATTCACACAAATGCATCAGCACCAAGCAGGTGAGACCCACCAGAGGTTCCAAATCTGCTGTCCTTATCTTTTTTTTTGCCAGAAGTTGTATGTGAATACATTATTTAAATATTTGAGATAGAATCAAGCACAGAATAATTCAGAGCTGGTTTTTGATTGTATTTAAGAACCTAATTATTTTTTGAAATCTTCTCTGACCAACTCTACAGAGAGCTCTTTCCATGAAAGTAAGTCATTCCCTTGTTACAAGAATGCAACACAATACAGAATCCTGCAGGTGCCTGACAGTTAAAGGAGGGAAGCTGGTTTTGAAAACTCAGAGATGAATATGCAGAAAAATAAAAATTGTATTTAAACTGCCTTGCACTTCCAAAACCACTTGTGTGAGTAATAAGGGCAAGGGCACCCATAACACTATGAAACATTTGGGGTTTTATTGCAGGCTATTATGACAAGCTGGAGTAAACTGGCAGTGAGATCAGAATCAGGCCCAAATTTTTTATACAATCTCTGCATTGATCCACTTGTGTTTTAGTCATTACTTACTTACATTGCCTTGTAAAACTCATCACTGACACTAAGTATGGCTCATAACTCCTAAGGATACAAATATTTATTGTCTCTAGTCCCAATACATTACACATTCTGACAAGAATTAGAGTGCTTTCTTTGTGCCCTTGAAATGAGACTGAAAATGTGCTTTTTAATACATTTCTTTTAGGGAAGAGGAAGACACCAAACACACAGGATCCACCCAACTGGCAGAATGCACAGATGAAGTGCTGTGCCTTCCTTCCCTGGTATCTTAGATCTCCCATGGAACAGCTGGCAATTTCCTGTTTTCCAATGAGTGTCTGAGGATCCTGGAAACCCATTGAGGCTCCACGATAATTACCGGGAACTCAGACTTCTCGGGGAACATTTTTACTGCTGAGTGGGGCATGGGGSTGGAATTAGACCTTTCTGAGGTGATGGAATTAGACCTTTATCAGCAAGAGTCCTGCACTGGCTCAGAGTGACCACCTGGCTTCCAGATCTTCACATACTTCTGACCAGGGCTGGCCCACGTCAAGGGCAAATTTCTTAGCAGCCAGCACAGAGCTCCACGGGTCACTCCAGGGTCCACACTGCTCTTTGCTCCATGCCCAGACCCTGCCTGGCATTCGGAGCACCTCGTTTAAAAATAAATAAAGGCTGCCTAAATTGGTTTTGCTAGCTTGTAATGACACAGTCATGATTACGTGCCTGGCAAATTTTCACTGGATACACACAGAGGGAGCGAAATGTGTAAGTGCTTTTTTTCCTACTGTGCGTATGATGAGGTATTAGAACACGAGGATGCTCAGTTGAAAGCAAGGCTCTGGTTCAAAGGAAATGCAGGTGGTTTCGATTGCTTCCACAGACCAGAGTGCCTGCTTAATAAGAACAAGCAAGTACATGCAGAATTCAGAGGATCAACAAACTGTTCTCATTAGAGGCTCTCCACCACAGTGTGCCTACAGACACATGCACACAAAATTAAATAAATGTCACAGCATAAAAATGTGGGCTATCAGCTATTGTATTTCAGTTTACCCGGGGATAATTGACCAAGCAGTGCACTCTTTAGTGATGTAATATAAGAAAACTGCCTCCTAATTGGCAATGGTAAGTAAGTAATATGATAAGAAAGTATAATTTATATTGTAGATGCAATTCAGAGTGCATGTGTTCTGTTTACCAGGCCACCACTGAGGTTGATTATTTTGCTCAGACATTTTTCCATAGATTTTAATAAAACTGGTTAAGTAGTAAAAGGTTCTTATTTTTCCACAGCTGCCACCTGCCTGGAGTACAATAGAAACTTTTTAACTGGCACTTATTCTTGCTGGAAATAAATGTACTTACTACAAGGTGGTCCTAATTATAGGAAACTGGAAGAAATATATTGTTTGGAAGCTGTATTCTGTATAACATCTTTGCCGAAGAACTGAAGTGAGCGATGGAGTGCATCAAGCCTGCAGATTATATGAAATTAGGGGGACAGTTGATGGACTTGAGGGCAAGGCTGCCATTTTAAAGGACAGAGAGTGGCTGGAGAAATGAGCCAACAAGAACCTTATTAAATTCAAGGAGGACATATGCAGATTSCCACACCACAGAAGGAGAAGCCTCTTGAAATGTTACAGGCTGGGGTCTGAGAAGCAGAAGGGTTGAAAGGAGGCTATCCAACACAATTCTTCCAAACTTTCCTGTTAATTCATTGTTCATAGACTTCTTGTATTCTCTTTGCCTTTCTTTCCACTTTATCTGGTTAGCTGGCCCTGATGTGTGGCATTGGGCTACCAGTAGTGGGTAGTGAGACAGGATTATTTCATTTATCTGRTAGTCTATGTATCTGTTCATACTTTCCAATATGGCAGTATTGATTGGTCTGATATCTCTCTGACCGTGGCTAAATAACAGCACGCTGCACACAAAGATGGATGAAGCATGCAGGAGCCAAGTCTGCAATTATCTTTTTGCTGTATTTGATTTGGGTCTAATATATTATAGACAGGATGAGATTAGATAGCATAGGATAGGCCCAACTTCACTTCGAATCTTTTCTTTCCCAAATCATTCCTCTCTCCACTCTTACTCCTAACTGTGGTGTCCCTTTTGAAGCCTTTGCTATCGAACTTCAACTGCCCAACAAGCCAGTTCAACTCAGAAATACAGCAGATGTCATTTGCTTTATTGATAATGTTAACTTTCGTCTTAACAAGTGCATTTGGCTTCCTATGGATCCTGAGTCAGAATAAAATGTGAGAAGGAGCATGAAGGGAAGAGAGACATAAAATAAATAGAACAGCTTTATCTTAATCTCTGTGGCAYAGAGCTCATGTCCCCCTTTAACCTTTTTGGACTGGAGGGCTTCCAGTGAATGCCCATTAAACCTCCCAATGCCCATGCAGAACAAGCCTTGCCATCTTTAATGGRCGAATAAAGAAAAGTCCAGAAGGAAATGGCCTTCCTCAAGGACATCAGGCAAGGTAGCAGGAAAGTCAAGATCTTAGCCTCTTGCCTAAGCTCCTTATTTTCCCCTTTCTGCCCACAGCACAATCCTCATGCCAGTGCTGCTTTGTAAATTTACAGCAGCTGAGATTTCCCATGTTTAGAATATTACTGCTACAAATAATGTCCCCATGTAAAGATATGCCAATAATACAGATTTTGTCAAAGCTGAGCAGAAGGGATCAAGGAATTTATAAAATATGCAAGTATTTAAAACCTAAGATGCAAAGGTTTATGGCCTCCGTAAAAAATTCCCGAGTGATAAGTCATACATAGCAGCTTTCAACACAAAGCAAACTAAGCAAAATGGGATCAGAACCTAAAGTGCTCCAGGTAGGGATCTGTTCAATGTTAACACACTGAGTTAACAGCTACCTAGAATGAGTCATCAGTCCCCCTGGATGATTTCTGCCTTTTATCTAATACTTGTTTGATGTAAAGTACTTGTTTGACAAAAATCCAAGGCTCCACCCTTCTTTCCTGATCACCTTAAGTAACAGAATCATGTTGTCACACTGGTCTGGTGAAAGTTTGTCATGTTTACACAGCTTCAGGACAAGATGAAGGAACTGTGTCCATCTTGGCCTGTTCAGTAAGATACTCTCATAAGCAGTATGATAGCGGGAGACCAAAAGAACTAAAATGGAACATTTTTTAAGACTGTTATCCCTATTACATCATGGAAAAAAAAATGAAAGAAAGCAAACATGAAAGCAAGGGAGGATAGTTTTCCTGTTCTTGCATTAAAAGTGGTAGCTTTCATTAGCATTTTGTGAGCAACATAATCTTCCCAAGGAGCTGAAGTGTCTACTCCGAGGATCCTGCTCAGGTGCAGGCATAAGCATGGTGCAAAGCTGCACTGTCCTCTTGAGCCTGAAAAAGTGGTGAATTCGAGCAGAGAAGGATCTGAAGCTGCCAGGGGAAATGGAAACCCAAAAAGTCAGACAGAGCTATATCTAAGTGTCAGGAAGATGTTGTCAAGTCTTATGTAGCAAAGCTAAGTTGAGCAGGGACTGCACTCGGTGTGGCCCTTTCTGCATAATGTTCCTCCAAAGAACAAATAGTGCATAGTCCTTGGTCCCAAATTTTGCAGCCTGGGTCTCTGAGCACATCTTACCCCGACTCCTCAACACTGCCTCTTTGCAACACAAAGCCATGGGCTACCTGTCTACACACCCAGCCTTGAAGTATCAAAACCCTCTCAAGCCCATCAGTTCTCCAGATTAAGCCTTGGTCTTAATTTGAACATCCTTTTCTCCTTTGAGATCTCATTTTGTGAGTGACRCCTTCACCTTCTTGCAATAATCATTATTTTGATATCAGGAATATGTGCATTTCAGCAATGTTTATTCTTGATTAAAAGGATATGAGGAACTTTGCAAGTACATTTACTCTATGTGCAAAGTTGGATATCACCTAAAGGCTGATCCTGCAAGAGCTCCAAATACAAAAATTCCATTTCATTCAGACTGTGTTTCACATGTTCACTGCCCATGCACCAAGAGCTCCCTCTTGGCAAGGCAGAAGCATTTTAAACTGTCACAGTAGGTGATCCTAACAAGTGTAGGATAATGTAAAATTATTTGCAGGTAAAATAGTATGCAGTTGCAGTTCCAGTGAGAATCATCCAACTGAATAGGGATTACAGAGGTTTATAAGAAAAATCAGCACAATACACCTGGTTTTGCACAAATGGTTAGTTTTGACAAAAAAACAATAAAGAGACAGCAAAAATTTGGGAGCATATTTTGCTACATTTGTAAGGATCCAGCTGGATATTATTACATGAGTTTGGKTTGTTTGTTGCTTGGGTGAAAAAATAAAGGAGGATCCATGTAAACCTATTTTTTTCATCCAGACACTATAGAGGTGGCTGAAGCACAGATTTGATTACAGACCTCAGCTCAGCCTAGGCACGGGTAAGGGTGTGAAAAAAGGTGTGGGGGGCTTCTTCCAGCTGCTTCATATTTTGGTGAGGCTTCATTCCTACACCAGGGATTGTGAGGAGAGGGATTCCACCTTGATCTGCTACCACCTTGTATGAAACCCACCACCCAGACCCACTGGCTCTAGTTGAGGTTCAGCTGCCAGAGCCTTGGCCTAAGTCCCTAGCTGTGCAGTCAAATCCATGACTCCTGAGGTACTAATCTCACATTTATAAGAAATAAATCTACACTCCAAAAAAAAAAAAAAAAAAAAAAAAAAAAAAAAAAAAAAACTTCTTTTTTCCAGTCCTACAATTCTGCTTTTAGTAACCAAACTAAATATGACATAAATATCCTAGACAAATGTGTGTCTCTGGAAATATTGAAACCCTGGCCCCATGACATGGCTGCTGGGATTCCTGCCATTCGCTAAAAAGTTAAGCTGGGAAACACTTTGTCCAATTACTAAAAACAATGAAGATGTAAAGGAATTATAACCTAAAAACAGAGGTGTTGAAAGAAAGAACACAGACCCACGTAATAAACAATATTGATTTAATTAAGGCAGGGTAAAACATTCACAAGCTTGGATGCCCCTGGTGTGTGTGCATAGCAGGGGCAGGTGGGTGTTCATGTGTAAGCACATGTGCTCCTCTTGCAAGTGGTTTCTGACCAAATCCTAACAGAGTTGTCACAGACAGGAGGGACATAAAATCAGCCCCTATGCTCTAAAGCTGATGCAGGGAGCAGCGCTGGCATGGACACTTACAAGCACTCATGGTCTAGACTCCATCCCTGGGAACCAGTGCTGGTTTTGCATGGGAAGATGGACACTGGGATGGGCTTTTGTGCTCTGAACTTCTGAACCCTGCAGGAGACCCGAACCACCGAACCGCACTTTGGTTGTTTGTGAAGAGAGTAATTTATTGAGCTCCAGCCTGGAAGAAACCACAAGACATTCTRAAGGGCTAAATTCAACACCTAAAAATATTCCACCAGAACTAGATGAAATGAGAAAGACTTTAAGATTGAGACAGACGTGTTTCCAAGGSCACAATTTTGTCCAGCTCTCAGAAAATAGTATTTTACTGCTTTTGGTGACTGGAACAAAGACTCATTCAGCCCCCATTACATAACGTCAAAATGACCACAGCACAATTTCTGGTTGTCCTTGTCAGGTGATAGGCAAGAGCAATAACATGTTTGGGAGTTCTCATTTCTCTAACAGGAACCTGCAGGCCACTTGCAAATGATTTRTGCAGGAAAGGTGAATAAATAAACACAGTACCTCAGCTAAACCCAAAGTGCTCTGCAGAGAGCAAGCAAGAGTAAGAGGAAAGACAAAGAGGGGAAATTTATGCGTTTATCTTGGAAACTATGTGACTACAGACAAAAGTCTGTGATCCTTTCCTTTGTCCCTTGGTTTCTGAGCCTCTCAGGGAAACCTGCACCGTATTCTGAAGTTTTTCTTTCACACACATGGAATTTAGAAGCTGTCTTAAAAACAAACTGCATGAAATTCAAGATTATCATGTACCCTAATACTGCAATGGGGGATTGAAGCAAATCACCAAGTATCTTGGGATTCAGAAGGAGGTGAGTTGCTAAGAGTCCCTGTGAAAAGCAGCCACCTAGTATCAGAGTAGAAGRAAACTATAATGAGAACCATCTTACATAAATATTGCCAGAAAAGCCAAACAACTATTCTCAACAGCAGATATTTTAGGGACCTTTCCACTATACTCTAGATTTTTGGCTGGTCACTCTCTAGATGATTCAATTCCTGTTCCTTTGGAAGTATGCTGAAAACCACAAAAATAGCCATTAATCTTTGGGAATGCTGAARTCTTAAGCATGTCAAAGCTCCCAAATGCATTTCAAGAAATCTGAGCATTTCCCCATAGGAGTTTAGTGACTTTTGTTTCTAGGAAAGAGTAGTTATAGACACCACTCAAAACAGACTAGAAAAGCAGACATGAAATTACAAGGCAATTCCATAGAGAGCTGAATTACTTGGGGAGAGGGGTTTTGTCACTCCTGAATCTGTAGCTGAGGTCCAGCTAATTGCTAATGATTAGCTGTGAGGAAGAGCATCCATGCACAGAAAGYGTCAGCACCAGCTCATGTTCAGGGCCCTGAATGGAGCTGTGACAGTTTATACTGTTCCAGTAACCATCCCACCACAGTGCAGGGAAACTATAGAAAGGTGTCTGAAAAACAGGATCAAAAGCCTGGGTTTTCCACCAGAAAAAGGTTTGCAAGCCCCATTTTCCCATGCCAGAAACACATGTGCAAGTCTGATACTACAAAATGAATGTCAATCGTTTCATCCTGTCCAACAAAGCACTTTCTCAATAAGACTTAGGAGGAATTAGGAGTTTTTTGCACCTTTTTCTCCTGCAGAAGAAATAGAATCCAAACAAACTTGGTTTTTGGGGGGGTTTGTATGCTTTTTGGTACTCTCCAGATCTGATTATTCATTAATTTTTTTTTTCAAGATACTTTATTTTCAGATAAGCCAATACTCAGGAATTGCGAAGAGACAGACTTTCAGAAACAGGCTTTCTTATTTAATTCMTTAAATGAAATTGCCACATAGCTGCACATTTTAATATATGGCTACTTTACTTGGGTGAYACTTAGCTGAGCTTTGAAATTCTTTTCATGACAGGGACATTTTTATCCCACACTTTGGAAAATCTGCACCGAGTTTCTTACTCAAGGGAAAGTTGATTACATCACTTACTGTTTTAGGGAAACACCTGCTGCTGTTTTTTTTTTGTCATTTTCTGTTTAATTGAGGACTGTATCACAAACAGAAGGAGATACTAAAGACCTTCATATTTAGAAAGACAAAGGGGAAGTATAAAACAAGACATAAGAGGAGTCACATAGGTGAATATTCTCCAYAGGAGATAATCATATCTGCCTGTGCTGCACCTGCAGTGATCGATGACATGAAGCTTRCAAGTGTTACCAAAATACAAATGTGATGATAATGATCCACTAATGTATTAATTGCTAATAGAGTTGCTTGCTTTCACAGAACCATTTGGATCAAAAGGGGCTGCAGAAGCTGATTTAGTCCAACTGGTTCCTCAGCATGACTTTTTCATGCCATGTCATTATAGCTTTTGCTTTACAAATCTCCATATGYTATTCTCTTTCTGTGACCGACATTTTCTTTCCTTCAGAAGCCTCAAAAATATGACCTGTCACTCTTTTCATCCACGTCTTTACTGCACCGAGAGTTACATCCCATCTCATTGATTTTCTGCCTTTCCTGTGTACAGCTACTCATTCATCTACACTATCATCTCCGAAGCGCAGCTGAAGGTTCTATTTCCTTTGCACATCTTCATTCCTCTGCTGCTTTTCTCCAATTCCCACAGATGTCACTCTGTATAATTTGCTTAGCTGTGGGGGAATATATTCCTGTAACTCTTAATCAAACTACACTTCCAAAGACTCTTCTTTGTCCAGAAGAGATTGTACCATGCATCTGATTTTACACTAGTAAAGGAAAATCTGTTAGGCACACCTGCCCTTCTTTTAACGAAACAAAATTCCTCTGGTTCAACACAAACATGTGCCCAAAGCAAGCGTTTTTTAAAAAGTAAGAAGAATTTTAAAGAGAGGAGGGAAACGAAGGCAGCCAGGGAAAACACAGCTTCTTAATTTTGCTGCAAATTATTCTCCAAAACTCCCTTCTCCCAAACCACCTTGATCAAACAATCACTACACAGCTTGCAGCGTGCTGGGTCAGTTGTAGCAACCATCCAGCTGTGCCTGGCATGCAGGTGTTTGGGTTCTGTGCTGCCAGCTACAGGTGGACTGATTGATGTTGTGGTTGGCTTTGCTTGGGAAAGGGGCCATACAGGAAGGAAGGTGAGGGAAAATGACTGGGCTAGGCATGTTCTGCACTGCAAACCTCATGGTCCACTGGCATTGCAAACTTCCCTAACAGACCCAGTGCTGTATTCACAGCCCCTTTCACATTTCCCTCTGCAGCCATGAGTGCTGGACAATCTGACACTTTCCTCAGCTTTGTGGTTTCCCCTGAAGTGCAGGTCCCTTTGGGTGGGATTAGGTGGGCAGATGAACTTTTGCTTGCTACCACAAGTCTTTTTGAAATACGACCTCACTTCTGCAGCCCTTCTCAAGCACTTACCAGCTCAGGAAGAGCAGGTCAGGTCACCACGGCAGGGGCTCCACACAGCACATGGCTCAGGAAACAGCTATTGTCTCAAATTACATCTGCTGCCTGGATTTTTCCTGTAGTTTTAGTTTAARTAACAGCAGATAATGCATTCTGACTTTCCTCTTATCCTATGCCTTATCCTGTCTCACCAATGCATTAGAAAGTGACTGTATCTGAGGTTTTCCAGCTGTCAGTGCAGGTGATAGGGCTAAATCTCGTTACTGACTTTAGCACTCTCAACCTGAAATGTTTGTGTGGATGAAGAAAGTWAATGAAACCTTTCTGCTGCAGCTGTTACTCTGAGTTAAGAAAACATCTCTGCACTGCTCCATTAGCACCTCCTCTGAACGTTACTGCAATAACAAGCCCACAGCCCAAAGATTCCCCTTCTGTTTCTTCAGAAAGGAAGGTGTCACAGCCAATGTATTAGCAACTAACAATTAGCAAAATGGTTTAATTCAGATTTCTCTGACATTGTGACCTGCACATTTACATGAAGAAGGGCAATATATCTGTGACATTTGGCATGGGAAATGTGCAATTATTTCCCTAAAAGTGGTTTTGTTTCCAAAAACCACTGTGACAACTTTCAGCTGTTGTTCTTAGGATGATAGAATTGGGTAATAGAATTATATACACTKATATCACCATTATTAGTGTCTGATTCAATGTRTTTGGATTTTCTRGAACAGAACAAAYRYTGTAGAAGTTTCCTGTTCTTCACAGATATGGAATGACACTCTCCAAACAAACACCATTATCTTCCACATTGTGTTTGGGCAACTTCCACATATCTTCATCTTCTCTTTTCCCTTTCATTTCCATTTCCATTTGCTGCCCCTTCTCCTTTACTGCCATGCAGGGAGGAAGGATGTTGGCAGCCCACTTTCACACCTTGTCTCYTAACAGCTCTCCAGTAGAAGGGTCAACCCAGTGTAGACAAGTGTGTTTAGCGATTTAATGAACAAAAACCAAAGTAGTAAAGCCATGGTATGGGCACAGTTTTTGAGATCAAATCTGCTGTTTGCAGCATTGCCAGCACTTTTACGTCAATTAATGCTTTTCTGCATTCAGGTGTTTTTCATTAGCAAGAAAAAAGAGATTCCAGGTGAAGATTTTATAATTGTGTTGACAAATGCCAACATTCTTTTACTCAAGTTATGATTAAAATGATTGTAACCTCCTAGGGAAAATGCGAGGAATGCTCTTGATGTGGTTAGGAGGGAGAAAATTTGGCTGAGGGTGCCAGAATGAACTCTTTGATTCTGCAGAAAAACTGGACAAGCAGCCAGAAGGTAGTTTGTTCATACACACAGTGGATATGTGGCTTAGAACATTGCAGTCATACACAGGTTAATAACTGAACCACAGATGTGCCTTTCTGATCCAGGTTACATTTTAAACTAGATACTTAAGTTCAACCACTCTCCACAGCCTGAAGCCCAATCCTAACCTTCTGTTATAGATACTGMTGCCTGTTATCTGCAGGTCCTTCTTATCATCATTGACAGTTTACCAACCAGCACAACTGACCATGGCTTTATGCTTCACCTTCCCCTTGGATATCATGTGTACAAGAGTGACTGTCTTCAGCATTGCATTACACAAGGCTACCAAGAAYGGCCCCTCTGGTTTGATCAGGTTGTCATATGATTTCTGACAGCCCTGAGGCCTTGTTTGTATTTAYAGGTCTATTCAAAATCTGTGTCTTGTTGTTATATTGTCTGCAACCCTTGCATGTATTACTGAGAGTAAGTGTGTGGCTTAGCTCAGTTAATAACCGGGGCCATGCCCTGAACTGGCTCCCAGGAGAAGCTCTGACTGGCTGAAATTAATTTCTGCCCTAACACAGACACAGTAACCACAGAATCACAGAATATGCTGAGTTGAAAGGGACCCTGAGGGATCACTGAGTCCAACTCCTGGCTCTGGACTGAACCATCCCCAAGAGTCACACCAGGGAGACAAGAGCATTGTCCAAACACTTCTTGAACTCTGTCAGGTTCTGTGACCACTACCCTGTGAAGCCTATTCCAATGCTCAACMATCCTTTGGGTGAAGAACCTTGTTCTCATTTCAGCCTAGACCTCCCTGATACAGGGGCCATTCCCTTGAGTCTTGTCAMTGATCATATAATAGTAACATGAATCCCAACTTAATTCTTTCACACAGTGAAGGAAGGCCACTGCTGTCTAAAAAAGTGTAATACCTCTCATCTGGCAGTCGTTTTGACAATTTCAATAAGTTAAGAAACAGCAGACAAGAATTTGTATGTGGGTTGCMACCAAAACAGAGAAGGATTCCCTCCCTAATCCAAAAGAGAGATCCCTCATTTTGTCTTCTTTGTTTCTGCACTTCTGCAGAATGTTTTTGCTGTGACCCCTAGAGGTTAGAGAGTCAGAATTTGGCTCTCTAACCCTTCTTACACTGGGATTGTGTCATCAGTAATGCTTATGTTTTGAGTGGGATTTTTAGGTCAAGGAGTTTCACAAAGAGCAAGAGCTGCTGATGCATGCAGTGTTCAGAGGAGTAGGGTTCTGCACAATGACAATCAAATAGCAAACACCAGATCCCACATCTGTTGTGCCATTGCTCAGAGCTGGCATCTGTCACACTGCATGTCCCTAAGAACCCTGGTGTGAGATGCCAGCRCTGCAGCAAAGCACATTTACATGAGCAATTGAGAGATGGAATCTATTTTACAAGTACCACAACCTAGCAATACCACTACCAGCAAGCTGCTTATGTGCACATTCCCTATCTTTCTATTAATAAACAAGTCTATGAAAWGGCAGATTACTTTCTGTAGGTGAACTCCTAACCTTATCAAAKAGCATATTCTAAAGACAGAGTGAAATTAATGTTTAAAAAACCCCACCAAATTCACTAACTGCAAGTTGTTTTGAAACAATAGGGAGAAATTAGTAAATTATTTGTCAGTAGAAGTGAAAAAGAATAAAATCACAATGGAAAGAATTTTTACTTTCAAAACTAGACRGATGCTCTGTTGCGGTTTTAAAGGAGAAGGGAGGAAATGTTGGTTTGGCCCATTTTGATCTCTAAAGGCTTGTAAATCAGTGATAATAAGCTTTCTTAGTCTGGCCTGGGAGAGGCTGTCCTGGAGTGATTCACATTTCAAAGAGCTCAGGATAAACACAGCACAACTCTCCACTTTGTTCCCGTGGAGYAAGCAGGACAGTACAAATTGGGGAAGACTGCTATTTAGGGTGGACCAAATCTTCCACCAGCCTCAAAGCCAGAACAATTAGTACAGTGGAGCTCAGCTGCTTTCATATTCCAGCCAAAATCACTCCGTTGTTAAACTCTGGTAACTAAATAAAGGATAAATAAACTAAAGAAAGGCAAAGGATGACTGTTCMCTGGGTTTTGTTACTGAGTTGTGTCACAGGATCTGTTTCCTCCAGGCCCCTCCAGGATTTTGTCTTTTTGACAAAGTCTGCTTATTTGGTTGGACTCTGCAGAAGGATATTGGTTCTGAGAAACAGAAGAGGTTTATGGTAAATATAATTCATATTAAAAAGGTAAATGTCCTTTGTGTCCAGTGAAAGGCCATGAAAAAAATTGTCTCAAAGTCAATCCCACAGTACTGRCAAGACAGAAGGCAGTGACACTCTGGGACTAACAATGATGGCAGCGGAGAAAGGACCATGAGCCAGGAATATCAACTGCTTTGGCTACTCCAGGTAACACTGCACTTTGCAGAGTAAACCAGAAAAACCTAATTCTTATGTATGGAAGATGATTTTCCCTTGTAAACTAATGACATTTATACCCACAAATTAATATATACTATCTATGTTTTTTCTCACAAAATCTCATTTCTAATACAGCAGGAGGCCCAAGGCTGTCTCCAGTTGAGAAAAAATAAAATAACCAACCAAAATTTCATTTTTATCAGTGCAACTGACAACAAAAATACTAACAAAATACTAACAAAAATACTCCAGAGATTTTCTACTGGTTTAGCTGAAAACAGGGAGAAAAATCTCAAAGATTTTGCAAAACTAAGTAGACATTGCAGTTTGAAAAGCAGCCACCTGGCATAAAGCAGGTTTGGGCAAAAGAAAGTAAATGGTGTAGGTTCTCTACCATGAAGGTACAGGGATTTTAGCATCCCTGGAGCAGAAACATTATTCCAGGAAAAGTGAAAGTCATGTACACCACAGCCTGGAGTGACTGTAGAGCTAGTCCAGCCTGCAGATATTATTATTTCAGCCTGTAGATATTATTATTTCACCATCCTATGTGGCATAAGACTTTGCCATATAGATCTCAACAGCACACTGYGTGGCACAGGCTCAACATGCCCTGCACTGCACATCTACTCATACAGATCTTTGCCTGAAATACCCAACCAGCTTACACCAATCTTCTCAGCAGGATCTGGAAAACTGACAGAATCAGAAAACCAGTTCACAGAAAAAAGATATCATGGAACTAACTGGGTGAAGACATCGAGGAAGAGATGGGTCATTTGCAACCAGAGGCTGTGATTTGACATGGTTTGCTCTGTCTACAGCAAAACGAGTACCCTGGAAAGAATGAAACTCTCTGCCTCCCTCATATTTATGTTAAGGTGTGCCTGGAGTCTGCAGTCAGCACTGAAGCTCTGTTGTGCTAGACATTCCACAAACACAGTGAGAGATAATCCCCCATCTGAAAATAATTTGAAATCTAACCAAAAATACAAAACAGAGAGAGCAGAAACAAAGACCCAGAGATGGAAGGACTTGGCAGCAGTTAGACAAGTTAGTAGAAGAGCTGGGGAAAGAGCCATGCCTCCTGCCTTTCAAGTGAGTGCCCTCACCTCTAACTCATGCTTGAGCTCAGAGCCAGGCAATTTATATGCTACAAAACCTATTGTTTATAACCCTGTATGTGCTGCTGTTCCCTGAAAGGCTCTGCAAGATCACACTCCTTTCATAAAGGTATAAAAGAAAGATCAAAAGACAAAAACAGATTGTGTGGAAGGCTGTTGATTCACATTTTGGATCRAAATTCATGTTCAGAGCAGGAAAAGCTTTAAGGTAGCAAACAAAGCTGAATTATAACCATATTTTTGTCCATGAGATTATACCCATACAAAAAAGACCTGCCTCTTGGATTTAAAGAAGATCTGTAGAACAAAWGAATGCAAAAGCTGCTCCACCTTCYTCATCTCTATTTTTTTGCTCTCTAGAAGGACAAGGAGTTTATTACTGAATTACAAGGCAATAAATTCTGAAACAACTACTCATGGGCATATACTGCAAACATCTTGTGGAATTTGCTTGTAAGGGAGGTCATGAAGTCAAAGTAAAGTTGGTCTTTTAGGAAGGGCTGAATAACTTCATGAGTCATTACCAGTAAATCTTGATGTTATGCAAGGAAATGAAAAAAAAAATCTTACGTTTAGAGCACAAAATTATTTTTACATATCATTTTTAGCAGGAGGAAAGACTGTGAGTAAAGCATTAGGAAAAACAGTTACTGTCTGACATACATTTCTTCTAGTTTGGTTTGATGTTGCATGTTCCTGGTGTCATTTCCGTCCATGGATCTGCTCTTTTYGGAAGGGGTTTTTCCCTAATGCTGGCATCCCAACATAGAGGATGTAATCAGATGCTAGTTAAAACATACACTCTATCTTTGCATTAAAAAAAAATCGAAGATTTCTGTGCCCTACAATTGCCTCAAACCTGTAATTTCAAGGGACATCAATATTTAATATTTGTGACTCTAAAGACTTGGCAGCATTATATTTTACACCATATTATTGCTAACTGTAACAGCAGCACGTCCCTTAAAGTTATGTCAAAATTAAATGTCAGGTGTGAAATTTTCCATTCTTACAATAATCTCTCAAAATAGCAAGARAAAGTGAAAACAGAGATTCCCATCATTTATTACACTAACAATGAGAAAGTTGTATGCTGCTACCAAACCCATTGCAAACACTAAATACTAACATTTTAATAGTTTAAAATACAATTGGCTTCAAGTAAAAGCTGATAATGATGAATATTGTATTTCTAGACAGCTCACCTAGGTGCCCTGCAGKGATGATGWGKATATGTGKGTCCTTCTTCCTACTGACAATCCAAGGAAAACTATCCTCCAAAACTTAAATGGTCCTGAACTCCATGTTCTTTGTCTGTCTAAAATGATTTAGAGWAAATTATGCAGATACCCATGGGTGTGTCTGCTGCTGCTTATTTTACTCACACAAGCAATATGACTAATTCTATTTTAAAGAAAATCAGTCCTCTTAGGTCATTCAGTCTGCATCCTGTGTGTAAAACAAGGCAGGAATTTTGCTCAGTTCTGTAGTGAGTTTGATGGATGTTACTTGAAAAAAAATCTTGCATTTAAAACTGCTCAGTCTGACTGCTTCAGGAACAGTCATTCCAACAACCATCATGTCAACACAGATTTTTATCTAGACATTCGCACTCCTTCCCAAACCATTAAAAAAATTTTAGAAGTGACTCTGCTCCCACACTTTCTGCAGAACTGTAGTAGAAATAGACCCATTCATTAAGGATGACCCAGAAAATAAAAAGATGTGGAGAAATCCTGTCTCCCTTTCACGCAGAACACCAGAGTTTAACAATCACCACCATTCTAAAAGCTGGAACTTTATTTCTAAGACATGAATTCTTAGAGGGCTCAGCACGTGGTGTAACAAAGTTGAGTATTTCTAGTTTGCTTTAGTYAAGGAAGTTCAAGCTGTGTAAGAGAAATATCACTCATTTCACTGAGTCACTTCCCTGTGGATTGAAGTAGACTARTGAAGTAGACTTCAATACTTGAGGTGACTCTCTTGGAGTCTGGGTCACAATAGGGGTAATCAAAATTACAGCATCTTTCCTATCACAACCTCTTTCCCCCAGGAAGCCTCCAGTTTTCGGAAACTACACCAGAGTAAGCTCCAGCTGGGATGTGCTGTAATGTAGAGCCCACCACAAAGCTTATTCCAGTTTCAGGGATGTGAACCCAGTGAGTAATTTCAYACAAGCTACAGCAGCCTAAACAAGAACAAAGGGCTGGTGTATATAAATAATAACTCCATCCTCTCAGACCAAAGRCACTGAGAGATGTTAAAGAAAACATACACTTTCTGAGGTTTTTCACCTTAAATAGAAAGGCTRAAACATCACAGGCTGGAAAAATAGAGTCATCCTGCCACAGGACAGAGGCAAAACAGCGTCTTTTAGCTGACCAGAACTCAGAGATCGCTCCTGTCCTTGCAGCAATTTGGACATGAAGACATAGCCAAACCCTTGGTGGTGGCTGRCATTTGGGTTAGCCATCACTGGGTGATTCTGAACTCTGACTACTAATCCTGGTTTCCCCTAGACTTAGGTCTGCCAGCCTCCTCAGTTCTCTGCACAGTCCCAGCTCTCTCCCTCCCTGGGCAGAACAGACAACACTAATGTTGTTGGGGGGAGTAGATAAAAGGAGGAATTTCAGCAGTCTGTCCTAGGTAAAGCAGAAATTACACTATCTGAACATTTCCCTTTCAAAGGGTTGGGTGTTTGGGTTTTCTCCTGTCACTCAGTTTTCTCATCTTTTTAGGATTCAATTTCCTCCACCTGGCTTTTGCTTAAGACAACAGTTTATGCTAAGTTTGGCCACAAACAGCTAAGCCATTTCTGAGAATGTTGACAGAAAAACATGACAGCAAAAACATTTGCTCCTTTTTTTTTTTTTTTTTATTTTGGCAATATTTTTCATTTTGAACAGCTCAGAGGCTCAGCGGGAAGTGGAAAAGAGTTAAAATTTGACCCTAAGTCAAAAATGTTTTTTGATGATCCAGTGAAAATACTCTTTTCTATCACCAAGCCTGTAAGACACTGAGTTTGAGCAGCATGCAGTCAATCATCCAGACCGTGGGTCATTCTGGGTTTTGTTGTTTTAAGTCCTAATGCCATGAAATYGTTCTTAACTAGCTCTGCTCTCAATTTTCATGAGGCAAAATCAGTTATTTAGGAACTACTAAGTTCTACAGTGCACCTTTTTATTGCTGTCTAGATAGGACCAGTCAGGAGAATAAAAACTTGCAAATGGTGTGAATTCAAGTAATGTTAAATTATTGAATGGGTGATTTATTTAGGGTTGAAGTTGCTTTAGGCCAAGTTGTAATCAAATTAGAGCAAAATGTGATTACTTCTKCTCTAAAAGAAGGTAACTATATCAATTTTACCAACAGATCCTCCTCCAGCTCTTTTATTTGATCTGATCCGATCTTTATCTTAGCTCATGTCCTTTGGTGTTATGTAGGAAACCAGAACCACTCTTATTCAGGCCACCAAATGTTTATTGGGAAGAAGGCTGGGTTTTTTTTGCTGCTTTGCTTTGTGAGAAGTACCCATCATTTCACAGCTTTATTGRTCCCCAGGTGCTCTCCTGGGTGGGGAGAGACATTCAGACCACCAGTTTTGCCATCTTGGGATGTGCTGGCAGAACACAGGTATAAATTGCAACTTGCACCCGCTGGGAAGGAACTCATAAACATGAGATAAAGCAAAGTGTTCAAAAGCACTGGCAGAAGCATGGGGGTTGAGAAAGTTAGCAGTTTTCCTGGCCAGAGGAGCCAGGCCAGCAGATAATTCTTTGGAGTGATTTCTTCCTCTTAGAAAGTACTCGAGTGACCTTAAGCTGCTGAGCTGGCAGCAAGCACAGCTCAAGTTCAGCAGATGCACATGTCTGCGCTGYGTGATTCCACCACAGGGACCCGAGACCTCGGGAAGCAGCTTTAATTGAATAAAGCCATCCAGGGCATGGACAGCCCTTGTGTTGAGTTGTTGGAACAGCATGAACTGAAAGAAGCGCTATGGCCTAAAAGCCATAAAACTGGGCTGACCGCATCCTCCAATCATTTTTTGGTGCTGAATTACACAAAGTTGTCTTTTCTCATTGTGTTACACAGATAAATGATACAGATTATTCCTTCATTTTTCAAAAGATCATACATAAAAATTATCTTCACGATGTCCCTAGATGTTCTGCTGGAAAGAGCAGCATAAAATCCCTTACAGTATGGGTTTTCCTTTTTTATCCCTTTTCAAAAGAAATGCATGTCTCTCTCTTCAGCACAAAATGAATATTTGTTGGTGAAGTGTATACATACACACACATATATAATTTATGTATCTTTGTATATTTTCATTAACCCTGTTTTTCTAAGAGTTCTTAAAATTATGAGAGAAACTACTACAAGGAAATCTTCCTCACATTTTTATCTTGAGTTCCACTCTCCTCGGTGTAGGAGCCTCGGGTTCCTGTAGTATTTAGACTGAATGCATGAAGCATTTGAAATATCATTGATAACAGCTCACACTGACAGTACTGACTGCAGAATAGTCAGTAAAAATAACCTTTCTTTGCCCAAAGGCTATCAGTTTCCTCTTTTTCTTATTTTAGATGGCCCTATAATGTTCATTTTCATTAAACAGATTTTTTWATACTGCAAAGAGCAAGAAGCAAGAATGTCTAAGCCCAGTTTAATTCTACATGGTTAACAAAAAAAAATAGAGGAAATCAATTACATTTTACATCTTCCACTCTCTACACCAAAGCTAAATGAAAGGATTAGAAGAAAATTTTTCCACGGACTTGGGTAAGACAAAGATTTCTGTGCCTTCTTCTGACGACTCAGAGTGTTATTTCGTGAGGGAAATGGCATAACATATTGTAAAATTCAAATTAGCAGATACTGTACAAATAGAAAGGTTTTTGCAGACAACTGGCATTAAAAATAATTATAAATCCAAAATATTTTCACTATAATTTTGTTTCACATTGCCTCACAAGTTTTTCCCCCGTGAAACAAAGGTAACAAAAGGAAATAGGACAAGCTAAACCTKTAGTGTAAACCAGCTTATAGTTCCTCTGTCACTGAATAAAATCACGTGAGGAAAATGTTACCTAGGCTTATTTAAATGGTATTATGGGTGATACATTATTCATGTTTAACTTCAGTGTCAAAATACATGCTGAAAATTTTGCCTCTGCACTAATCCTTTTGGCTCAAAACAGGYTCTGTGATGCCATTCCAGCAACACTCAAGCAAAAAAACCCTGCACTGTTTGAATGAGTAAAAGCAGCAACAGATGGAGCTATCTCATGCGAGATTCTCTGAAGGCCTGAGCTTCTTAAAACAGAGAACAGCTTGATGAAACATGTTGCATTATAAAGAGCAAGTGAAAACTTGTAACAAGAGGCAAAACTCCGATTGTAACACCCTGGATGTGTTGCAACTCTTATGCAGCAAGATCCAGGAGGCATTGCTTCCATGRTCCTCAAATGCAGATGGAGCTCAGAAAGGGCTGGATGCTCCAGAGTGTTGTTAAAAAGCTGCTGCCCCTGTCCCACGGTGCACATGGAGATATCTTTCATCTACATCAGACTTCCAGAAAGTCACAAGGCTGAGAGTGTCCYTGAGCATCAGCCCAGAAATAACAGTCAAGCTTCTCCACCTGGACCCTCAATAAATATCTGTGTTTTAGGAAGGTGGGACATTAATCAATTCAAACATTTTTTTCTCTGCACAAATTGCTTTTCTCTGTGAAACTGCTCTTCATCTCTGTCTCAACAGTCTTCAATGGACAAGTCAGGGAAGTTTTCACTGGATAATTTCATACTTCATCATAAGGCTTTAAAGCTTAATTTATATTTATTACTATGCTGTATATAAAAAATCAGGATAATGAAAGATAAACTGTAACATTTCTGCAAAGTCAGCAAATATTATTTCAAGAACCTCAAGTATGAACACTTTATCAAAACACTTCCATAAGTAAAAAATTRCCCATACTTGAAAGGCTGCTCAGTCAGGCTTTTATACCAAGATTGTCACTGAAGTACCTTAGAAGCTATGGGTTTTAGAAGCATATTTTCATTTCTTTCTCATATTTTTCTTTCCTTTCCTCTAAAAAACCTTTTTTTGCTCAGTGAAACATAAGTAGTTGATCATTATCAGAAAGAGAAAGAAAGATATTCTGGAGAGCACCTAATGCACTTCCAAGCCAAAATTACTTTAATGAAATTTCTTCCCTGGCTCCAGTTTTTCCTCTTATTTATCACACAAATACAACAACAACAAAAAAATTTAAAAGAAAACAAACAGATGCAAAAGCATAAAATTATTTTTGGCTTTGTTTTATAACATTGTATGGGYTATTTGACTTAAGAACAACTGTAAGTGACATTGAGTGAAAACAGAATATCAGCCCTTCTTGTGAGAAATAAAATGGTCACTGTTTGTAAGCGTGAAAATCATATAATCTTATTTCCCCATATTCCATTCCATCGCACGGCTTCTTTCTCAAGCAGTTCATGCTGCCAAATGCTTTCAGAAGATTTGCAGTACAACTGCACACATTTTCAGAGCAAATATGGTAGGCTCATGCCTGACTGCACCCTTTTTCCCAAGGAGTCAGGTCGGCTGGCTGATGATTAGCACTGTTAGAAAAGAGTAATTGGTTGTTTAAATGTTGGTGTTGAAATAGGAAATCTGAAGGAAATGAGTGCATTTTTTTCACAGTTCCAAGTATGAAAATATACCCAAATGGAGACTAAACCTTTAAAATACAACACCATTTTTCTATAAGAGCATAAATTCATCTGTTTGATCTGGTTGAGCCTAATCTAGGTTTTATCTCCTTTCCTGGCCTGACGCTAGTTATCTGAAACAGTTTTTCAGATACTAGGATTTTAAACAGATCATATAAGATTTCAGAAATCCATCGTCAGTCTGGGATCCTTACCAGGAGCAAACCCCAGGACTGGCTCTTGCAGATCTCATTTCTATGCAGTGGTGATTTGAAGGGAGCTCCTCCTTAGCTTTTATACATTCTTCCTCAGGAAAACGCCAGCTTTTTCAGATATATTTATTAGACAAATAAGTGGTTGAGGGAAAGATACCTTTAAGTGGAAACTGCAAMTGTTTGTTACCTGGCCTTGCCAGGAAGATTTACCCATTCTCCTTTCCACTTACAGACAAATGTTGGCTACTTTGCCCTAATGTCTGAAACTTCTGTGGTGATATGTCAGACACAGAGAACATTTTCTTCCAGACTCTTAGCCTTAGAGCAGTCTTTTCATCATGAACTGAAGACACACACAGTACCAGCTGTCTTCTATGRGATATTTGAGGATTTTCTCTTGTGCCCATCATCGTGAAATATGAGCATCTTTGGAGGTTGCAACTGTTACAAACTCTGTGAAATGGCATCAATGTTGCCCCTTTTGATAGAGATGAAAATTGAGATTAAAGAGACTACATCTTCCATTTTAAATCCTAAGGGCTTAAATATTTACCAGCATTTCAAGTGGTTTTGTTTCCATTACTTAGTCTGTCATACACGGCAATAAAATAAATAGTATTTTAAAAAATTTATAAATCTGGTGGCCATTATGAGAGTTCAGGGYGTGGACACCATGAGCCGCAGACTGGAGTGCAAAGGGAATTGCACAAGGGAGAAATCTATGCAGTCAGAATAGACTCTCTCAACTCCTTCCAAATGCATTGATGATAGATTGTGTTCTCTTTTTATTCATGTATGTGGTGATCTCAGCTTTATTCAACCCTCTCTTTTGAGTGCCAGCATTTTAACCTAATAGATTTTAAATAACCCAGAGGAGTMGGTAGCTCACTAGTCTGATAAATTGTCTCATTTTTGATAAACTTTTTCCCAGACCAGTCTTTGAAAGGGATTTAGTGCACCATTATAAGTTCTTAGAGAGTCAGGGGAGTGAATGACTTACTCTATCACTTCTYCATGCTTCAGATTTTCAGCTTTCCTTTCAGATCCATCTGGTGGGAGTCTCATTTACAACCTTTGCCTGCTGGAGCTCCAAAGACCTCTTGCAAGGGAGTGTACTCTGTGAAAGAGCCTGTGTGAAAAACAAACAACACTGCTGCTGCCACTGCAGAAGACTCTTTCTATGAAAGATGTGCAGCAAGTGAGCACAAAAGGTTTGTTTGACAGCAGCAACAGGCCTGTTTACCAGCTCATGATGCATTCATGCCATATATGCTTGCAGATGTTCCACAGCCTGAAGTATTTATGAACATCTTGATTTAAGGGGCATCTGAAGACAGTAGAACAGGGCCCCCTTGACATAGCTGCTGCTACATCAGCTCTGGAAACTTAAACAAGATGTGCCTGCAGCATTCTTCCCAGTCATCTCTCTTGGTATATGTTTCTACATTCTAATTTTAAACTTTGAGCCGTCTGCTGAAGAATGACTCAGAGAAAGGATGGGTGACTTAGTATGGAGGAAATTAGAAGTCCAGTCATAGTTAACCCAGACTTCTGACCCTGAGCCTGAGTCACACTAATTGTATGTGCTGTAACCCCCCACACAGAAAAACATGCACATAATCAAACAATTACTTTTTTCAAAGTGTCTGGACTTTCATGAAGGTCTGACTCTGGCTTGGTCTGGAACTGAAAAAGGAGACAAAAGAAGAAAAGGCTCTTCGTGCAGTYTTTTCCAGTCCTGTTTAAAGAAAGAAAAACTGCACAAAAATCTTGGCCTTGTCATAACAGCAACATTGTGCTTGGCTTCATTGGGCTACTCAGGAGTCCAAAGCCTGTTAAGTATGTTTGGGACTCTCAGCTGATACAACAGGCACCAGGTTTCTCACTTCAAAAAGCACTGTCACAATTTGTCTCAGTCACTGGTATTTTCAAAAAAAAAAAAAAAAAAAAAAAAAAAAAAAGAAAAAAAAAGTGAGCAAAAGCTACAAGGGTTTCAGGGATGAGGTGGCTTTCTGCCTCATAATTTAATTTTTTTTTTTCTAAATCAAGAAAAGCTATGAGCAAAACCCTTACCCCATATTAAGTTTCAAAGTGCTTTTAAAATCAGATAAAAAGCTGTTTTCCCTTATTTTAGGAAGGGGAAACTGAAGGAAGCTACAAAAAGGAGATRTTTGCAAAAGGTCACAAACAGAACAAAGCTAAAAATAAGAGCTTCTACCTCTCATAGGCTACCTAGCACTGCTCTGTCCATATGAAACACTGGCCTMCCTTCTTACAGGGAATATCCAAAGCAAATTATACCTTTAAGATGAATCTTGCTGATTTGGCAATAAAAAGAGACATAAAATTTTTTTGTGTTACTGTTTCTTAACACTTCTTATCATCTGTTAATTTTGACCTACCTGCTGTCTCTGACAGACTAAACCTCTGATCATCTTAAGGGTAAAACCTGGATGGTATATTTCTTCAATTCACTTCTCTCTGCCTAAATCTGAACATAAAGGTAATTTTCTGTTGATGATGCAAATCAGGAAATTAAAGGAGATTAAAGACTACACAGTTATAGTTGTTGGAGCAACTCCAGTAGTCAGAATTTTCTCGGGTTTAACCTTTTTTTCCCACAATTTTACTTTCCAACATCTGAAGAAAACTTTCTTTGTGCAAATTTTCCTAAATACCATGACAAGGAAAAAGAGAAAGTTGTCTGCCATACCCCAGAAAGGTAAAAATTAAATTGGAAATTGTGTCTTWCACAATGTRAAGGGATCTTCCCAACAAAAAAGCCAGCTAGTGGAAGGCTCTCTGAGAGAGTTGCTTAATTCTTGCTCAGAAATGTTCCTCCTCTCCTCTTCCCTCCCTGAACATGTATGTAGAGTCACCATCTCCTCTTCACATAATCTTTTTCAAAAGATTAGAGAGGAAGTTGGGGTCCTTTAGAGGCTCTCAGGACCCATCCTTGATGAGAAGCAGGCTCCCTAATCCAGACTTTTCAGCAGCACTGCATTTTGTAACTCTGAGTGACATTAAAGACAGGTCTGAGGAAGGAAGGTCAGACCCCAGGATGGGAGAGGCAAGGGGAGATGCCCCTGCTTCTCCAAGAGATAACATATCCATTGCTTCTCAGACTTTCCTTTTTAATATCTGCCTGCAGCAGTAATAAGAGTGAGGAAAGATGTGGTTTATTACTGTTAAGAAGTAAATGTCATTAATCAGTTACTGTACAGCTGGGCCTCCTGGAATCAGTGACTGCTCTCAGCCCACATTCAACAATTCCTGGGTCAGCCTGAGGCAACAGTCACCCTGCATGGTCCTGGCATTATTTCCCTTGTCCTTACTTCAGTTGCAGCAGTTGCAGAGGGCACTTCACACACTGGACCATGTAGCAGCACTACTTTCAATCCTGCTCCCTYACAAGGAAGATTGCAAGTGCCTTAACACTATAACAAAGAAACATTTTTTTTAAAGTGATTTTTCTGAATCTTAAAATGGGCCAAACAGGTTTGCCTTTAGGAAGGAGTAAATTCTTAGCAAAGTCCCAAGAAGAGATACGTCTCTGCCACTCCTGACATCKGAATTCATCCAGAATCAAAAGTAACTTTTGTATTTTCATACCAAACCTAGAAAAAAAAAATACCAGCCTACTGTCTGCTACACTTTTGTTGGGGTTAAATGAAAAAGGACCAGGAAGACAAAAAAATCATGAGGTTACTCTCTCCGTATATTTTGAATCTAAAAACCTGTCTACATTTCACTCTGTGGCARTGGGTTTCCTTCTCTTTGAAAACTGTTTCCATCAGTGCAGCCCTGAATTTTCTTTTATGYTGCTGTAAATCAGGGTAGAACTGTTATGATAAATTTGAGAGATGGCCTAAGATAGATCAATTCCATAGACACAGTCATTTATTCAATTACAGGAGCTCTACTKCTTTGGATGATTTTCTGGGAATAGGAGAGCATGGATTTGGAGGAAGTTCTATTTCTAAAAAGCACAAATCCCTAGGGATCAGATATTCATAAGAMTGAAACCACTATATATTAAAACAAAAGGAACATCTTCTGCCCACAGTGAAATGTGTTGATGGTTCATTCTCATCAAATGAGGTATTTGAGGAGTGGTTTAAAGTGAACCACTTCTACAGCACTCAGAAAACATTATCCAGTTTTCTACATCTATAAAAAAGGGGCTTRTAGTACATTAAGACTGTTTTCTGGAAGTGAAAGTCTGGTGAATACTTTTGYGGCTCCTTGCTCAGAAAAGGTTTTGCCTGTGAGAGTAAAAGCAGTCATCCCAAAAACGCTGAATTCTTTCCTCTCATTTATTAGCATTCCAGTCAGCAAAACTGCAGACTAGTCATCCCCTGCTAGTCAGACTACCTGAACACAGAGCAAATAGTTCATGACAAACTTCCAAATCCTAAATGAAGTGACTCACAATAACTGAACAAACTGAATAGCTGGCTATTCATAAATGACTTACAAAGAGAACAAAGACAAAGGTTAACCTTTGGAAAGTCATTTAGTACTCATAGTTGGCCATGATCTCTTTTTTTGCCTTTTAAAATAACAAGAGTGATCAAAAAAGCAAAACAAGCCTTGAAAGACAAGCAACCTAATCTCAGRGAGATGAATCTTTAGATCATGCACGAAACACCATTGCTGGCTCGGCACTGCAATTACTTTGTGCAGTTCTGTGAGAGGTGGGAGCTGTGAGCCAAAAGAAAGAAACAAGGCCAGAATCAGCACCAACTTGCTGCTAGCAGTAAAAAATGTAAAGAGGCTGCTTTAACTAGGCATTTCCAAATCCACAGGGGTCTCTCCCTGCCAATTACTCCAGCTTTCTTACTCTTATTCTACCTGGATCTACAGAGGTCTTTATGACATATKCAGCTGAGCATCTGAGCAGTTTTTATTGGTGCAGCAAGCAAAGTGTCTAATGCTTCTCACTTGTAAACTTTCACTTCATCTATCCTCTSTTCCAGAAAGACAGTATGTGTGAATTGAATATTTGAGACACTCTTGAGCATGATTCATGATTCCAGCTGAGTAATACATAACTATCTTTCTCCTCATGTCTTGCATGCCTTTTTTTGGTGATTTGCAACCGATGTGGCTTTTCCTATTTCATCTGAACCYGGTCTGGGATGCTGAAGAATTATTGATGAATAATGGCATTCAAGTTCTCATCTTTTTATAGGGAGCAATTTTTCACATTGAAACTGAAGGTAAAGCATTTGTGGTACACACAATACTGTACCTAAACTGCACATGTATGCATATTCCTGCCCAAGGATGCTCCATACCTACCTGATGCTGTGAGGGAAGACATCACTAGAGATCTAGACCACTGTAGGGGAGGAATTTCACCACGGGTTTTGTAAGGGTCACCTGTCTAATTACTACAGCTACAGCCATTATCRGTGAAGCAGATGATTCTGTCAATTATTGGAACTCCCAGTGCCAAGAAAAATAAACACATCCAAAAAAAATCATCTTTTGATTTCCTTTCACAGGTCTTAATAGCCTGTGTCTTTAGAGTTAGTTTTAAATCAAAATATTTAATGGATTTTAATTATGCATTTCTTTCTTCTTCTGCCACAGTATATTGCATTAAAAAGAGATTAATGCACATGATATATGTGTGTATATATATATATATATATATATATATGGAGAAATATATTGAGAGATTTAAAGATATTTAACAAGACTTAGCTTTGCTCTTCTTTATTTTCATAACATGTGGAATCATGGAAATTCAGTTCCCATCCCGTTCAGATGGATTATTCTCTGGGGATGACATTGTATTATCTATCCAACACTTCACAGGTTTTGGTGTAGAGAAGATGGAATATATCCATGCATTCACTTGACCAAGATGAGCTTGCACACCTCCATATTTAGGGGGTTAGCAATAGCTGTAGATACTTCCATGGATCCTTAGCTGAGTTGTGCTGTGTCAGTGCATTGGATTCAGCATATTCATTGCATGAGTTGATGAAATATAAGKGTGATCATGAATAAATCTGAAGTCTTACAATGTAAACCATCTTCACTACCAGTGTCAGATCAAACCCCATAGAAATTCAACAACCAAAGTGAAGTGATTCAGTTTTATGATCCCAGACAGTTTGTTGACTGCAACATCTAACCTCTAAAACGTCTCTTAGATGTGGTCTGCTAGGAAAGCCATTTCTGAAGCGATGAGATTGAATCCTGACAGATTAAGAAATAACAGTATTTTACCATGAGCAACACCTGGATTTGTGAAAGACACTTCATGTAAARTAAACAATAAATCTTTCTTAAATCTGCTCTTCAGACCACTGRGAACTAAGACATTATGAACAGCATGGGTACTGGTTAGATAAAAGAGGAAACTTTGTATGTTGCTTCCTATAGAGGACACTACAGAAATAAGATTCAGTTCACACCAATTACCTGATCGAACCTTGTATTAATTAGCACCCAGAMAGCAAAGTAGAGGTTTATCCAATGCCCCAAGAGATGTTAGCTTAGGATCCTCAAGTGGAGGAGGAGAATTAAAAACTTCCCTTAATTGTTCTGCAYGTCTCTAATGAACATTACAGCCCCRTGGATTTTTGGCAACACAGACAGTTGGGGTATAATTTTAAACTTTGCTTCCTAGATCAAACAGCCTACTGTTTCAAAGCAATCTTGCTCTCTATCCTAAGTATTAGCTCAAGCACTAACAAAGTGGACCATGGAGGATTAGGACAGAGACGGCGTGTGGGCAGTGCTTTGCTAATTTGACCTCTCTTCACAGAAATGAGAGGAAACTGTGATCTGAAGCTGACATTTCCTTAGAACATCGCCCAGCTTTCCTAACACTGGGACCACAATTCACTGATAACAGCKCTTTGAAGTAGATGGAGTAGAGCCAGGAAAGATTGGAAGTATTCTTCAGAGAATATCTGTTTCAGATTACCCCAATTTATAGTAAACCACACATGCTAACTTTAGCATTTCTTCTGCCTTTAAAGCTTTTCGTCTTCTGGATGATTGATCTTGAACCTTTTCCTTTGGCTCAGTACACTAACATTTCTTGTCCAAACACTRCATTCCTACTTGGCATCCAATTTCTTCCCCACCGTGTGTCACTAGGTTCACTTATCTTTCTCATCCTCTGACCCACATTAATTTTGGCAAATATACAACTTTGCTGGAGTTGAAGTAGAACCTGTGGCAAGCATTGCACTGAATGTGGCTAAGCAATTGCTTGCTGTGGTTTCTTTATTTTGTTCATTCCCACCTGCAATACTCTCCTCAAGTGCTACACTTCCCCTCCTCTCCATCAGAGGCASCAGAAGAATAACTCATAGGCAGGCATTAGTTTTTCTAGTCTTGTTTGACTTCAGTTGGAGTTGTACACTCAGCTTTCACAGCATGTAATGCAAATACACTACAGGCATTTCTGCAGAGCAAACCACTTTTTGCTGAGGATCTGACATCCACAGTTTCCTCTTGCTGAGTCTAGCCTGATCTCGGGTACTGAGTGTTCACATGCAGCCACATGATTTTATGTGCACATCTTCTAGTCTGGTTTCATGAAAAAAGAAACCACACCATGAGCATCAGAACCTTGTGCCACTGCAAATGAGAGTTCAATATACATGTAGCAGGCAGTTTCTCATCGATCTTCCTCACAAGCCACAGACAAATAAAATCACTCATCCATTTGTGCATCCCTCTAACACCGAGACTTGTGTGCACTGCAGTCAGGAGCTGCAGTAGGCTGACCATTGCCTGATGCTGTCTGGAAATCTTACAGCTGTCTGCATATCCAAGACACTCCTTCAAATGGGGAAAATCTACATACAGTTGGGGGRRAAAGAAWAACAAAGCAAAGCAAAAACAAACCAAAAACACCCAACAAAATGTCCAGGGAGCTCCAATTAAATCTGAGTTCTGCCATTAAGCAAAAGACAGCTTCATATACTTCCCTGAACTAGGACTAACTGTCCGTATTGCCTATCCTTCAGCCATCTCATCCTTACATAAAATACTGTKCCTACTGTTTGGGGGGACTTTCTTTGTAAAAAGTTACTTCTGCACACGAAAACAGAAATTCACCCAAGTGCTTTATGGCAGTGAACATTGGAAAAGCACAATTTTCCCACCTATTRTCATGTTTTTATCTCATTCTCTTCTTCTTTAGACTATGATTTCACCAGAGGCTGCCTTCTGAAATTTCTGAGTTTCCTTTATTGTCACAAGATCAGTCAAAAGAGTAATAATTTTGGAAAAGACAACAATTGAGGGAATCCATTTTCCATACTGAAGCAACATTTTGAGACCAAATTTACCTAGATTTATTTTCAGTGAAAGAATGTCTGTCTTKATGCATTTTATTTTGAATGGAATAAATATCTGATTACAAAAATGTGATGGATGAGGACTGACCTCACCAAAAAAACTGCAAGTCTTTCATTTCCAGTTGACCTGACACGATGTTTTTTCCTTCCATTTTTCGGTTCAAGTGTAATTGTTCAGACAGTCATTTGGCAGAAGGTTTTAACATTTTTAGAGAAAAAATTCACTTGGCTATCAAAAGCAGTCGTGGAGGCAAGGACTCCTGTTGGGACAGACACCCACTGACACAACAGGTACCTTACAATCTTGAAATGCACTCCCTAGGGTGACCGAAAAAGTTCAGAAAAAAGGTACACACTGTCCTTCTTCCTGATTCTCATTGTCATTAACCACATTTTCCCAATTTTATCAATTGCAGAACGTGAAAAGGTGCAATTAATGACAATCAGAGACTGCTACTAGAGACTTCAGTCAAAAATGACAATTTGGCACTGAGTCACACTTTCAGGACTTCCTGTTCAAATTGCCTAAATGAAGGTGCTAGAGGAGAAATGGAAGGCTTCAGGAACTGGCATTTGTCCTCTTGGTCCYGGTGGTCTCACTTCACTGTGTGTGTGGAACTGGATAATTTTCARTGCATTACAGTCAGGTAAATTTTACTCAAACTTACAACCCAGAATTAAACTTGTTTCTAAATTGCAAAAGCACATTACTGATGATGACAAGCTTCCTTCGCTGCATTTAACCCACTCTTTTCAGAAGCCACCATCCAGCATCTGAGTACGTCATGAAGTCCCCAGGTATCGTGATGTCAAGGCAGAGAGCAGTGGTTTCATCAAGGTCACACAAAGGTTGCATGTGGAAGGTGAAAACAGAATTGAGTTCTCCTGTGTCCCACCAAGGAGCTTTGACACCAGACCATCGTCTCTCGCTGATGTCAACCTCTGTAATAAATGATGTCTCCTTGGTGGGGAACAGCCCAATCTGACATCATTAGCAGATCTGGAATTGCTAAAAGGTTTAGGCTTCAGCATGTTTTCCTTTTAATTGAGCATGAAGCTGACTTGGCAACAATACCAAAAAGAGCCTTACACCCAAATAAAATCTGTTTGGATTGGCWGGTCTTCATGAAGTGATTCAGAACAACAAAGCTGCACCTTCTTTCTTCATGTCAGCACAGTTGTCAGGACTAAATATTGCAGGCTGCACATCTTCAAAWGAGATTGATTGCACAACCTTTGTGAAAGTGCAAAGCGTTTGAAATGCATCTTGTGTGGGAAGACAACAAATGGATTAGCCCTCCTCCCCTTTGAATCCATTTGGATCATTATAAAAACAGATAAACTGCTCAGTAGGAGACATAAGTAGGGTCATTCTTGCAGGGAAGTGTGCTTATGTCATGTTCACCCTGGGTAAAACTAATATATCCTCACATGGCTTTGGAAAGATTTCTTCTTTGGCTCCCAAAATGAACAGCTAAAGTCCATGGAAATAATATTTAAAAATAAAAGCACATTTTTACATTTAGGAAAATAGCACATCAGTCCCTGAATTTAAAATTATGTTTCCATGTTTCCAGCGATCCTTTTTCTTGCTAGAGCATGTCACTCTCAATAACACACRCTTTTAAAGATCAGAATTCTACAAATATTGAAAGATATTTCCCCCATTTCCACCTGACTCCTRGTACTCCAGCTCATGAAGGCATTCCCCATGTTCCATAAGCCACATGCTTCATTTTCCAGAATGTATATTATCTATAATTGATTTAAGCCCTCAACACTGGGAACTGTGACTGTATAATAAAATGAATGGGTTGTGTCTGTTTCTTGTTCTCCTCAAAGCCTCCAAACATGGATTTTACACAGATGACAAAGACATTTCTATTGCAGCATCATCAGGTTTATTCAGGAAGAGCCCACTCCTGCCACACGGTAGTTTTGCTGCTCATTTCAGCAGGAGCAAKATTCCACTCTGCAACTTTTTGTCTAATGGAGCATTTTAGCAGAGATTTCAGCCCATCTGTGAGGTACTTTCAAAAGGGGTGCCCTGCCTTTGCCCCATGAGAATTGTTGTTGACATCTCTAAACAAACTGCAGCAACAGTTTGGCCCTGCAATCAGCCAGACCAATTATCTGACAGAAGAGAATGGGAGCTCTGACAAAAAAAGAAATAATAAAATAAAGAAGTAGAGCTTTTTTTTTTAGCCAGATCATCTTGCTGCATGATTCCTATTGCCAAAGCAGGGGATGGGTGTGAGCACACTGGCGAGAGTGGAACAGTCCCTTCTCTTACAGCTTGAAGTCAACTCAACCTTGCTAGGTCATCATCATCTTCCAGATGTACTGGGCCACATCCTTTGCTAGTAAGTCAACGAWGTTAGGTCATCACTAGAGAGGTCTGGACTTACACCAGCTAACAGTTTGTCCTATTATAACCAGTCTCCCCCTGAAGCTGAATATATTAGGTATTCTCCAATGAAATATATCCTCATCACCAGTCACTCCTGTTTCCATAGAGGGCAAAGCAAGAAGATGTATTCAGAATCACATGCCTGACAAGGCAAAACACATCGTGCTTATCTGTTCGTCAGCCYACAGCTGTGATTCAGCTGCAATTATGACTCTTCCCCTGAAATAGCAATTTCATCTATYATTATTATCATTATTATTGCACTGTTTTTTTAAATGGCAAATAGCATCTATCTTTGTGGAATGCAGGAAGGTTGTTTTACTTTTGATATTAAAAAGTTCTTTTGCAAAGTAAACATTGGCTGAACCTCAGAGTTGGTATACTGTTTAGGAATGCAGCCTTGCACAAAGCCAGAGGCTTTTCAGGGTGTTAAAAGAAACCTCAGGCATTGAAGTCATCCCCAGGAATCAGATGAAAACGATGTGTACACGTGTCAAAATGCCAACTTCAACTGTGTGAATATGTCAACATAATTTGAGCTGGTAGGAAGGCAGGGGCTGTTTGGAACAAAAAAAAGCACTGTTTAAAAGGCTGTTTTCTAAGATGGATTAACTGCATTAAAAAAAAAAATAACTTGAAAAGGTAACACACAAAAAACAAGACAAAAGAAAAGCTGAAGTAGAACTTAAGAATGAGTCCCTACTGCTGCTCTTTCMAACAAGGTTAATAATTATAAGCACACATAAAAAGTCTGGAATGTCACATGCTTTGCTCATCTGTAATTAAGACTTCAGTGTTATCCTCCTTTTTACTCTGTTTCCATRTCCTTTGTTTACAAGTTGGAAAGTTTCACCAGCTGTCCCTAGCTGGTCTTACAGCAGATGTTGTGGAGAAGAAGCTTAAAGGACACAATCTTTACACCATAAAATCTCAAGATATAATCAATATTTTTTCTTTCCACAATTTAGATACTCTCTCCAGCATTATGGGAGACTGTTCTCTTTACCTTTAGCATAACATGGAACAGTGGCAAAACCTAGCTCTCTCCTGGCAGGTCCCTGTACAGTCATGTCCATCTGGTGCTTGGAGACTTGATGTGCCTTTGCAGTGCTGGACTCGGTCCTGGTTTTCAAGAGTTGGAGGAGGAATAGAGAGGCTGGAGAGGAAGAGAAGCTAACAGCACCATCACAGTCTCAAGTCTCTTGGCATAACTTGGCAACTTACCTACAAACTTCAGAAGAAATGAAGAGATGGAAATACAAGCTCCTTATCCTGAAAGAGCAATCTGTTAATATCAGCAGCAGAAACAGGAAGAAAATATGAAAGAAAGACATAGGAGATGATTTTTCAATAAAACCACTGGAAACAGTATTTTGATYCTGAGTTACTGTTCCAGCCCCTTAAGGGCCATAAAGTCAGAGATGTCCATCCTCCTCTAGGACAGAATTTAAGCCAGACTTTATCTTGCCATGATGCACTTTGACATCCACCTCTCAGAGGTGAGGTTGGCAGTCACAGGGCATTTTCATCAGCACTTGTCTTGATGAGATATGCCAGGTCAGAGAAGCCATCTCCAGAAAATAACCCATCATTTTCTTGCATATGCAAACAAAAACACATTTCTGCCCTGTATTTCTAATAACACTGAGAGATAATGATGATTAAAAGCTGAAATTCATGATCTGACTGGACACTGAGCCTCCCTGACTGATAACAGCAACATGAATAAGACGTATTTGAAAATGCTTTCTGGCTGATAAGGGAAGAATAGACAATTTTATGAGCCTTTCAGTGGTATATTGTTAYGATGAAATATAGTGGTATAATGTARTGATGAAATTCTAAWATTTGTGTGTGTAAGTGAAAGGTAAGATGCAAGGYAGTGCCACACCCAACCTTCAGTGAAAAAGCAGAAGTCTGTCCACAGAGATGCAGTAAAGAGATGGCTCAATAGTCAATTAAAAAGAAAATTCAAAAAGCAGACATTTGTGGTTAGGAGATCAGATGGGAAAATTAGAGGGATGTGAGTAATCCTGTCTTGAGTAGTGGGTTGGCAGAGCAGGTAAAATTAGTTAGATAAGATACTTGACACAAAGGAGTAAAGCTTGAAAAAAAAAAAAAAAAAACCCCACAGATTGACCAAGAATTTCATAGTCTTGAAAGTCAGCAGTGATTTGGAAAGTGAAAAATCATTTGGAATGGGATTGACTAGAGATCTCCATAACCACTTCTCGTGGAGTAATTAGGCTAGTTCCATGCTGTATTTTGTTTGAGTTTGTCCACTGCAAACTCTCATTGCAGATTCCTTAAAGTATGAAATGTGATTCCTAACATGTGCTGTGAAGGTGTCAAACAGAGCCTGCTGGGAGCAGAAGAACTACATGACAAGTCACTTGAAAACTATCTGCTTCAGCAACATAACCAGCAGAACATGCAACCATCATGAGTTTCACATTTCATGCTTCTCACTGAAATTAGGTAACACTGGAAGAAGAAAAGTAGCAGAGAAATAGGTTGCCTGGTGATCCTTCTGGCAAGAGTTGTTCAAAGGATTTTGTCAAATCCGGTCTACCAAAGGATTTTTACAGYAGTTTTGTTTGCACTGAGCACCAATGAAGGACTTCTGGCTTCCTTAGATTTGATTCTCCCCAGAACAAAGAGCCCTGGAAGTCCCCCAGGTCACTCAGACCTCTCACTCCTGCAAGGCAGCCTGAAGGTAAGAATGGAATGGAATGGAATGGAATGGAATGGAATGGAATGGAATGGAATGGAATGGAATGGAATGGAATTAAATGATGCAAAGTTGAGGTAAATACTTTTTGTCACAGTTTTTCTGCTCTTCCATTTTTTGTGACTCTGATCTTATAATCAGCCTCTGCAAATGTTAAAGGAAGTAAATGAAATGCTGAACTCGTGGCTCCCGTACAAAAAGTCATGAACATTCACCTACTTTAATGCACTCTCTTAATAAAAAGCTTCTTGGCAAAATGAGTAAGAGGAATCTGAAATAACTTAGGAAATGTGTAAGTAACATGTATAGATGGCATAGATACAGTTACAAAACTATTCAAGCACTAGAGTCTCAGTTCAGAAGGGCAGAGGGAGCTGCACCCAGCATTAAAGAAGACAAAATTTACAATTTTTCTGCAAGGTAAAACATCCCAAAAAAAAAGAAAGAAAGAAACCTAATAAATTCAGATTCACTAAAATATCCTATTTTGAAAGCCAAAACATGTAATTGTATCTTGATTTTTCAGCGTATTTTAATTGGCCTATATCCATGTATTTGCTTTCAGAGGGAGAGATTAATTATTTTTTAAATTCAAGAAACCAAATATATAAATAAAATTTTACACACACACCCCCCCCCAAAAAATGCACCCAAAATAAAAATGTGTGTGTCTAGATAAGGCAATGTTGTCTTTCAATCTTATTGAAGCACAGCAATTTATTATTGTAATTATTACTCCTTTTAACGCAACTTCACTGTAACAACTTTTAAAAATCTACTGGAAAATTTTCARTGCCTTCAGCCCAATCAAATATCCACAATTCCATCTCTGCAAAGTAACTTTAACTTTTCTTCAGAACACTTTTAGACATCAAGGGAGAAGAGAGTTGCTCTCAGAGCAGCTTCCTCTCTGTCAGAGTGTCTGTAGCACTGGCTGGCACRCAGGCAGATTGTGGCCCTTTTTCATCTAGCAGCTATTCAGTGCAGCACATTTGTTATTCTTTGCTGCCAAGGAGACAATCTGCTTTTCATTTCTTCTGAAGAAGAGCATAATGCTATGAGTAAAACATCAGATATAATTAGGCAAAATGGTTGAGTGCCTGACTGAGCAGAGAAATGGCACTGTCCTGGATATGAAAAATARCCACACACCTGAGAAAGCAAAAAGAAAAAGAAGAAAAGTGCTGGCTGCCCAAATGAAGCATGCAGAGACTACCACGTGTTATCCTTTCCTTGTGCAAGTAGGATATTTCCTAGGGATTGTACAACTAATTAAGTATCCTCTCATAACATCTGGAAAATGAAAAAATAAAGTATTAAAATAACATAAAAGCCCCCACGGATCCTGCCCTTTTCCTACATGATGAAATAATATGTACCTTCAGATGGAAAACCTGATTCCTGCATATTTATAGATTTGTACACAAACTGGACACAATTCTCCAGTGCTTTATGCCAATTACATCTGTGTCTGTGTCTGAAAAATGTCCTTTAACTCGCAGAATGAGGAGTTTGCAAGAGGCCTTTTACTGCTAACAGCAAAKATCAATTGATTCATTACTGCTCACAATAATTGAATGTTTTGGAACAAGAAAGCCTGAATTATCATATTCTCCTGGGCCACAACAGTGAGCAGCACACCTCATGCATCATAWCCCATGAGATTATAGAGGGCTGGAGATTTTCCTGGAAATGCAGGGATCCTTCAGAAAACAGCAGAGGAGTCAGCTATCAGGTAACTCAAGTTCCTCAGAGCTGGGCAAAGACCTTAAAAGTGCAGTCAGAGATGCTACCAGTCACCTCTCACCCCATCCAACAGTAAATACGGGATTGTTAAGGTTAGTAACAGACCACAGACTTTCTAYTAACTCTTCAAGCCTTTTCTGAACTTGTCTCAGCTTGCCTTGAGGTTTTTTTTTTCTTTATCCCCTTGTAAAAGTGATTTTTTATGACTGTATGGTGATTGCTTTATCTATTTTATTTCTTTATCTTTAGTTAATTACATTGAACAGCCATCATTTTTATAGAGTCAGCTGTAACAAGCAGCTCATCTAATGAATGAAGAAGACTTAAATCACCTAGAACAAGATAGTCTAGTTGTAAAGGCAAGGTATGACAGCAGAAGGCTTCARCGTGAAGACAGAGGTCAGAATGGAGAGGAGTACAGGCATTGCTTGACCAGAGAGAGGGCACAAGACAGCACTGGAAGCTCTAASGAGGCAATTATCTCAATAAACAAAAACCTGCAGACTCAAAGAATATATAAAACTGCAATTCAGGTGAATAAAGTGAAAAAAAAAAAAACAAGTCTCTAATATATGTAGACACTCCAAAAAGCTACACTAGGCGTAGTATGGAGGTGCAGGCAAATTAAAAAAACTCAAGTATTAAAACATGCTAAAAAAAAGTAGCCTAAAAATGGTCCCTAATGTACCCTGCAGTAAGAGGGAAAGACCTTCAACACCACCTATATAACCCTACATGCTTAGGACTTAGGACACTGATGACACACTCAACTCCTCTTCCATACTGAAGCCAACGAGCCAAAGAGCAGAGGATGTGCATAAAAGCAGAGAAAGAGTATGTCCAAGGAGTGTGTGTATATAGCAATTTTAACTTCATCATTATTGAATATTTTSCAGAATGATACTCTATTTTCCACTTCTCTTCATTATTCATTAATTATACTGATAGCAATTCATTTACACAAATAACATTTAGCATTAGAGACAAGGTGTRTTTTCCTTCTGCAGAATAAAATTTTGAGTGCCATGCTACCTTTCCTCATAGWTGGTCTTTGTACAGGCCCTGGACCCCCATAGATGTAAGAAAGAGCAGCATGTCCATCTGTGTTATAACCTGTATGAGCAAGTTATAAATTCTGCACTGCCAGTCACAGAAAGGCTGCCCGAATTTCTTACCAGCACAGGTGTATATCTGCCTCTTAGTTTTTAGGGCTGAACCAAGGTGACTCTGATTGTGCTGTCCAAGCCTGACAGCCCCAAWGGTGAAATCTCACCATCATGGCTAGGCCAGTGACCACAAGCCCAGATGAGAGCCAGCTCCAGAGTACCCAGGTTCAGCACTGCCCAAACACAGCCACAGCACTCCCAGTTCACATCTGGCTGCTTCCCCCTGCCTGCAAATCAACACAGACACATGCTTGAAGATACAGCCCAGAAATCCAAAACACCTGTGAAAACTTTTTTCCTGCTTTCTTTCTATTCACTCTGTCTCTTTTTATCTCTCTTTCTCTTTTGCCTTTTCATCAGATTTTGGGGTGTGGCTCCTCTCCAGGAGASCACATGGGTGGTTTACTGGCAAGAACCCTACCTAAAATTTCACAAGTGCCTTAGGTGGAGGCAATGTTAGAGAGAAACACTATACAGATGTTTCTGTCACAAGATGACCATGCTTGATCATCTCAAAGCAGCACTGGAGATGAGCAAGAACCACATCTCAGCCCACTACAACTCAGCACAACGTGGCCCTCAAGTGGATTTCCCTCTTCATCAAGTGCTCCTGTGCAGTGTAATGCCTATCAGCTACARGAAGCAGTCAGATCTGCTGTTCACTTCAAGAACACGTTAAATATGTTACCTGGATGAACAATGGCTAGTGAACATTTTGAGCTGTAGCCARAGAGGATGATGTGGCTTAGCAGTGCAAACAGATTCAGTGTAATAATTGTCATAGCTGAGAGTTTCAGGAGGAGATTTACAATGTTTCTGCAGTCTGGCTTTAGCCTTAAAAGTTAGGGTGGGGACTGTAAAGARTTGGCAGCTGATAACAGAAATGGAATGAAATCAAAATATCTATCCTTTGTTTATTCATCATCTTGAAATATTTATAATGGTCCAAGTAGCCCTCCACCCACCTCACACTTGAGCTTTTAAATGTGTRTCCAGAATCAAGACTGGCAACATCTTGAGTCCATCTCTGAATTAACCCAAACCCTTTTACTTTGACCATTAACAGATACTTTAAAAAAATGAGACCAGAATCTAAGCTAGCATCAGCTTTATAKTTACTGTCTAAATCCAAATGAATATTAGGTGTTACAAGACTAAAATAATCTCTATTGAATCCAGGAAATGGCATCCTGAATGAAGTCATGCAAGGCCTGACTCCAGCCAACAGCCCTTTGTTCTAAATATAAATAAATTATTAATTAATAAATAAATACTTACATACATACATACATACAGCATATTTAGGGCCAACTGCCCATAACAGAGCACTGTATTTTACAACACCTACCTAACTAGATTTTAAAGACACCCTCTGACTTAGGTTTAACATTTCTCTCCACTCTAATTATTTTCTTTAAAAAGAACTGTACGCCTAGAGTCAATATTAAAACAAAAAATTCCCGTAATGCTCTTAGAGTTCACATCTGTTTTGGTTTTTTGTTGTTGTTGTTGTTTTTCTCTTTAAGGAGATGGCTACCAGTAAAGAAGATTACATGTTGCCTTGAATTTTCCCAGAATATGTCTCCTTGGATCCAGCACGATAGTTCAGCCTCTTGTACTCATGGAGAGGGTAGSTGGAATATTTCAGATACAGATGTGAACCTCCCCAGAGTTAATTATTCACATTTTTGTTTGCATCTTCAATTTGAGTTACCCRGCTTGTATTAAAGTCCTACATAGTATGCACTAGTTTTGGTGMACCAATACATTCTGGGAATTTCTGGCTGCAACTACTGCTTCATATCTCCATTCCCAGACATTTTTTTGGTTTTTGCAACTGGTAGTGACACTGTGAACATATACATGGGAAAAAAATTTCTACCAGTTTATTAAAAGCAGTTATTTAATTAGCAGCACAGAGGAGACTTAGGATAGCTCTTCTAAAACCCTTTAGCTGCATTCCTTATTCTCCACTATCTGCAGGCATTCACTCCTTTTGGTGATTTGAAATTCCTAGCCCTGCAGACAGTTGTCTTGGTATACTATTTTTGCTAAAACTTCAAGGCAGTTTATCAAAAGGTTTTTGAACGATGACACTTTCTCCCTGAAGGAACAACTCACTCATTCCCTCCCATGTCCTCCTTGCACTTGCTGCAGAAGAGTGGTGAGGTGTTTATGGTAATCTATTTGAGACATCCTTAACATTGGATGCTCTGGTTTCATGGTCTGACAACTGATTGATAAGTCCTCTTTTGTGAGCTGAGAATGACTGACCTTTTCCTCTGGGATTCCCATTACAGGGTAGCCTTGTGTCCTCTTTCTTGGCCAAGTGCCATGGGAAAGACAGCTTGCAAAGACAGCTCAAAGAATGATGTATGAATTTAAAAAAAAAAAAAAAAAAAAAAAGAGGAAGAAGAAGGCTTTGAAAATCATTCAGCATGACTGTGCACACATAGTTTAATATACATGAGTCTTTTTATCCTCTAAGGATTCTTTCTCACATGTCTCTGTTGACCTTGAATGATAAGATGAGCCTCCCTTTAAATAGGTTTCCCTGGATATATCTGATCTCTAGGCACACTTTTAAAAGAATTATCTATTGGGATCAATTTCCAAACAAAATCCATCACACTAAAKACATGGATTTCCAACTTCACAAGCCTTTAGTTAAGCTGGAAGAAGAAATTGCAGTAACTACCACATGCTTCTCAATAAGTTATATGCTCTTGTCAGTGCATCAGAGGCCAGCAAAACCATTACTGGGGAATGGCTAATGGGAGGATGAGAGGAAGGAAGAGCCAGCTGCTTAAGATGTGGGAAAGTTACTCATGCTCCCTGAGAAACTTCTTGGATTCTCTCTGATTTAGTGATGTGTTTTTCCTCCAGCAGTTACTGCAAAGTTACAGTTTCATTGAGCAGTTTGTAGCTTACAGAGCTGCATTATCTGCTTCATATCMATACCACACCTCACCTATAACTGTGCATAAGTCAAACTCTGAAACTTTGAGCTTCTAGAAAGGTCAGAGAAAAATAAAAAATAAA
>NW_026623797.1:0-15691 GCF_030028575.1 Malurus melanocephalus | reverse complement strand
CCCACTCAGTAACAGCAGAAAAGGTACAAGAAAGACTACTCAGAAAAAGCTACTGAAATATCTTGCAGTGGGAAAATAATGGCTATAAGGAAATAACACAAAACTTGATGTTGCAAAATATTCAGTCCAACTTCTATACAAAAGAGGTGACTAAAGTTATTCAAAATTTTCAGGCTGGACAAGGGCTCCCAGAGCTTTTTTTAATATCTAGTCATTAAACACTTTCCATGAAAAGCAATTTCTCAGAATCCTCAGAGTTGGGGACCCTTAAAACATTACACAAATCGTAATTAAGAAATTAAACACGAAGACACATTTTCACTCTCTGCACATTTCTTTCACTGGATTTTTTGAATGGATGTCCATTGGGTTTATCCTGGACTTGCTGTATTTGTGTTAGGTAGAAGCATTTCATTATTTCTATAGCTTAGGACCTGTCACAACAAGGGAGAACCGGGGTAGCTCTGGGAAAGCATTGGGATRCCCCTTGCCTTGGAGGATTGCTCAGGAATCTGTCAGTGTATATTTTGTCAAACATTCAAAGGAGATGGACACAGATGGAGGGAGATTTTTTTTCTCTCTTACACATTAGCCAAGTACTTTCTCAGACACAGCAAAACGCTCCTTCCTGATGAAACATATGCAAGTGCACTGCCCATATTGTTTACAAGTTCAAGCACCTAAGAAGGTTTGCAGAATGGAAGCCTGAAGCTAAAAACATTAATTTATCTTGCTACTATAACATCCAAACCTAACACCATTCAGAGGTCAAGTCATGTGCTGGGAGTTATGTTTGCAATGTGCCGTCCACAATCAACAGAAAACTCGACTTTGCCATAAATACTAAAWAGATACTAAGAGGAGGAATCATAGAAGTGAAACATCCTGTGGCATTATTGCCACAATCCATATTGGGTTCTGTTGTAGGATARTCAGACTTTTATTAGAGATTAGTGAATTCTGGGGCCTGTCAAAATCATTCATTCATCCAGAAGGTCAGCTGAGCTTGCTACTGCTTTTGAGCAAACCTAGAAGATTTACCAAGGAAGAATTTCAAGGATAAAATAATATTAAATGCTATGGTGTGGGCATAAAAACAAAGAAAATGCAGCCATATGAGATTATTTGAATTTTATGCATAGGTGGATCATCTGATGCTAAACTTTATCATCTGTAGAAACACTTAACTCTTCTACCTCATATGATTTTAGATAGAAATGAGTATGTTTAAATTTAAATTTGAATATTTACCAGGTTTAAGGGTTAGATGTATCTTCTAGAAAGATCACGACAAGGCACAGGTCTGAACTACTTGGAAGTTCTTACTCAGCTGTAAATGAAAAAACAAATCCAGCTATTTCAATTGTCAGAGCACCAAGCTCAGAATCACAGGCATTAGTTTGAACTCAAGTCAGTACCAACTACCAAACTGAATGATGGAGATATAATCTAACACATTTACTTTCTTCCATAATAGTTTTTGAAATTAGGGGTAAAAATGCTTATTCGGGTTGAGTTTTTGATTTCCAGAAAGAATAATTTCACTGAACAAGCAATAACYACTGTAACAAAAGCAAAATTACAACAGTGGAGGGAATAAAGTGGGGAAAGGGATGCTTCAAGTCTTGAATTATTTTATGTTGCCTTTCTCCATGCAGTGACATTGACATCTCACATTTGCTACAGTGTTTGGCAACATCACTTTAAACCAAGAYGCTCTGACTGGCCCAGGCAGTGAGCATAATGCTGTTTCCAATAGGACTGAAAATGGTACCAGAGTTTCAACWGGGGTAATAGACAGCCTCAAGGATTTGATCATGTGTATGCAGAGGAAGAAAAGAACCAGCCCTCGCTGGTAAAGGACCCAAGTATACCTGATGAGCAGGGGCATCTTCCTCCAGCATGAAAGGCAATGGCTCARTATGAAATTCAAACATCTGAAAACTCTAATGGCTGAAAATTCAAATAAGCTGTCAGTCTGCTAAAAATGAATTTTTAATTCAAAATAAATCAGACTAACAATTTACAGATGTTTGGAAAGAAAATGTTTAAGTTACTCACTTTCAAAGCCTAAGCCCACCGTACCTTGGGTATTCCACTTGCATTTTAATGGTGATGGWGGCTTTCTGCCACTGTGTGCTCCCACCTGATGCACAGCACAAATTTCCTGAGTTGGCAGGTCTTGTACTCACCCTTGACCTTGCAATCACATCACCTCTATTATCTTCAGGGTTAAGCAGTGGAGATAGGGAAAGAAACCCAAGAGTTGATTATTCCTTAACAGAAAGAATTTATGAAGCCTATATATATATATATATATATATATATATGTATGTGTCTTTTTCAATAAAATATTATATATATATTTGGAAATCTTAAGCAGTAAAATACATCTTAGAGGAAGAAGTGGAGAAGTAGAGCACACAGATCTGTTAGGATTGATGTTAGTACTTTCTAAAAGCACATGTATTAAGCCCACCCATATTGACAAGACTGAAAAGGAACTTAAAATTAAGTATTTTAAGTTCACATCTCCAGCCTAATGCTTCCAGCCCTGAGGGAAGCTATGTGGCTGGTGGATAACACGAAGACAGGTCAGCACGCATCCTTGTGCCACTGGCTTTGCCTCTGCTTCCTCCATCCAGCTAAACCTTAGGGGAGGAAGGACATGGCTACCATATCCTTCCTCTGCTGGTATTTCCAKTTATGTTGTCCAGTTTATACTGTTCTTGCTACTCAATTAGTGTCTTTCTTCACATGCTTTCCTCCATGATTGGAATTGATGAGAATCTTTTCAGTACTAAATTTTTTCTGCAAATATTTTGCCTCTCCAATTAAAAAAACAAAACAAAAAAAAAAAAAAGTGCATGAATATCATTATGCTGGAGTTGATCTAGTGAAAATCTTTCTTCTGTTGGTTCTAGAACCCTGGAGAAGACAAGAAGGGAAGGGGGATCTCTGATACAACCAGTGCATCATAGAGGACATGAAAGCAGCTGGGAGAAGCAAGACTCAGATGACTAAAACTCAGTGCACTGACTTCTCCCCAGGGAACATATCACTATACATCTTTCTTCAAAARTGAACTTTGGAACTTAAATCAGTCTTGAAACATGTTCAAAATTACCCTGGGCACACTTACGACACCAACAGTAAAACTACAGAGAAAACTTTTCCAAATCAATCTCTTATGCATTTGTGCCACCTAGTGAACAAAACCCAGTTGAAATACTTCTGTGAGAGGGATGACAGACCTTGGTGTCCTCAGAAATGCTTGTGAACAGTCTCTCGAGTGTTTTGGTGGCTCACTGCATTACTTTGTCCACCACTGTTGGGCTGCCAGTCTCAAACCCCAGAAGACTGCAAMTAAATGTGACCTGACAAACCAGGGCCAAACCAAAAGCTTTTCTGTGTCACAGAGGAAAAAAAATCGAATAGATGGATCTCACTCTCATCCTCTCACAGTCCCATAAGCGACATTAACAGTAAGCATGTGCAACACAGTAATGAGCAACTCCAAGTCATTCTGGGTTCAGGTATATAGAGGGTAACACCTAAATTTAAACAACTGATGTCTGCTATTCTGCAAGGGGAACCTTAATATTATTCAAATTAATATCTACTTGGGCTGTAAAAACCATACTGGTATTATCCTGGGACACAGTTTCCTATAGAGCTCATTGCTATTTTGGGACCATAATACATTATGAAGACATAGCATTATTCATAGTAATAGCAGCCTGGAGGCCCCAGCCAAAAACAGGGAAACTTGAGCATAGCTATGATTTACAGCCTAATCCAATAAGAGCAGGGGAAAAGGAGAAATCCTCATTTTACAGATGAGAGTGATGAGGTTACAAAGTCAGGCTGGGTATGTTTATGTTGTATATTTTAGGCCAAATCCAGGGTCTGGTGATGATAATGAGTTAGTGTCTGAGTGTATACAGGGTATTAAACTTGTGTCTATGAGGTCCCCTTGTMTCTGGTGTCATGCTCCTTCATGGCTTCCAAGACCACTCAGACAAGGGGCTAAGGAGGTTTGCAAGGATTCTAAGCCTGCATAAATCTCCTGAAATGTTAGTTGATTTTGGTTTAGTTGTTGCAATTTAAAGCTTTTGCTGCGGACCTTGTTTCCAGATTCCAGGCCAAAATCCCTAACCAAGTGTTGTTTCAGTATTTTGCTTTGAGTCAGTATGTATATTAAATGACAGCAATCAGATGCTGTGAAAGATATTTGTTTATCAGTATTTCAAGTATAGCAACTATCCAAGCACTGACTTTCCCCGCAGAGAAATAAAGGCAGTYGCAGGGCAAACGACAGCTGTACACACTGTAAAACAGTGCCATCTAGTGCATACTGGGTGTTAGATAAAACAGCCTTTCTTCCTAGTGGGAAAACTTCCTGAAAGGAACTGCTGAACATATATTCAACATCAAATTTCAGATTTCAATTGTCTGTAAAAGTTAAATCTGGAGTATGCAAGTTAATTATCTCTGTTCAACTTTTGAGTTCTTTCATTAAAYGCTTATGCAGAGAAAATATTGTCCTTACAACAAATTCATAGCCACTCCCAAAATTAGACWTGTATTTGTTATAGCAGTATTGGTTTCAGAGCCTGTGTACCAAATTCTCCAAAGGAAGGGCAAAGCAATCAAAGAAGAATCACTAGTGMGTCTCAAGTAATGAGATTTGATTGTTCATTTAAACCTTCTGATAAGGCATTTATAACAGCCTTCATCCAACTGGCCTAGGAAGYGAGCATAAAGCTGTTTCCAACAGACTGAAAATGGTATCATATCATGATATCAGCCAAATTTACAACTCATTGTTTTGCTTTTGAGAGCAACATTGCAGTTAATTCAGAAGGCCTCAAGATGCTGCTTATACAACAGAAGACCATAAAAACAAAACCTGCCAGAACAGCACCTCAGATGATCCTCAGCACACCTGTGAGCAAGCTCATACCAGAGAAACCAGTGGATTATTTCCCCAAATTCTCCACATCTCTGCCACCGTTGGGCATGCTTAGTGTTATGCAAGGCAAAGGAGGTGGTCTGCTCTGCATTGCAAAATTAAACCACTCTTTAGGCTGGACAATAGCAAAGTCCCTGCCCATGGTACAGGACARTGTGCTACAGTCACCAAAAAGGGACGTATGTCCATGCCCCCATAGCCCTGTCACAGAGCGGTCATTCTTCCCTAATGCCCATAGGAAGCTTTCAGCATCTCCCTTCTCCTCGGCACTTCACCAGACCCTTCAGGACATCGGTTATTGCTGTAATTTAAAAGGTGCTGGATGCCACATAAGGAAGTACAAACTGTTCAGAAAAGAGAAAACACAGAATTTGTCATTGAAACTCTTTGTTAAAAGCTGTGTTATTCTTGGTCCCAGATATCTTCCGCCACACTTGTCTGAGATACGATTCCAGTAATTTTCATACAGTGTATTATTCTTGCCAGAGGTATTACTATGCTAGAAACGTGCAGATTATAACACTGATAATTCAATTCTTTCTCCAAACCTGCAGTGATCCAGCTTATCCAAATACACAGGAAGAACCTTGGTACCACTGGAAGTCTCTGACACTGTACAAAGGTGCACAGTCTTGACTGTTTGCCCTGATTTAAGGGTCCTGGGGCTGTTTCAGATGAACCAAAAATGTCAGCTCAGGTGTCTTGGATTAAGTCCAGGCACATAATTGCATTCTTCCTGTCTACATTTCCCTTTTGCTTTTTGTTGGATAAACTATTCCTCATGCTGCAGCCTAAATTGTGTTTTGTATGCTAAAAAGCTGCCATATTCCACCCCAAAGTTGGCTGTATTTAAAGGATGGATTAACTGTTCTTTATGTAYGCAGTTTGGAACTGGATTGCAAGGTCCATTGTGTGTTTTAGGATCATTGTTATTTAAAATAGCAGTTTACCCCTTATACTCTGGTCTCAAAAGAAGCATATGATAAATATGTGACTGCAGAGAGTGGGTTAATATCCACAATGAGCCAAAGTCAGTGCTTGGTTAGAGTCTGATCACTGCGACATTTTTCTGGAGGGGGCTGGAAGGGAAATGGCCTCTTCAGAATTAAGGAAAAAATAATCCACTTACATCATAGAAAGTTGGAATCACATCAAAGGCTATGAAAGCTCAGAAATTGGTAGCTTGAGATCTGCTAAGAACTGAAATGAATTTATACCTTTTTTTAAATAAAGCTGGAACAATGATTCAAACAACTTAATCCCTCAGCAATTTCACAACCTTTTGTTACTTTTCAGAAGTGGCCCTCTTGTCTTGGTGTGTCAAATCACCCATTTAAATATTTTGCATATTTAGGACCAAACCGTGCTCTCGTAAGTGCTTGATGCTGCTGAGTTAAATGTGTTTGGGAGAGCTGYAGATCTTGGCCTCTGGCCTTGACACAGAGGCGATGCCAAAGTGGGGCAGCACAGCCTGAGGGCAGCACACAACTCTGTTCCTTCATAGTTATGCTCTGCTGGAGCCTTTGGGAGAAAGTCAATTAGATCCCATTTTTAAAATGGGGCTTGCTTCCCAGAAGAGATGAAAAGCTTAACCATATCCCGTGTRACAAAGCCTGTCTGGTATCAATGTGCCACCACAGTCTCACTGGCCTTTTTAAATCAATGCCTATTTATTTATACACATCATGACTCCTTCAGCCTGAAATTGTTAATAGAGCATCATGTGGATGCAGGATGACTGATGAGATGCTGCATCTGAGTTCCTGTCTCAAATGTAGGGCATGGTCTCTTTGGTGCCAGAAGAGACCTTCAGGCTGAACCTGTGGTGCAAAGAATGTCCATGCCAACCCCAAGTTGTGAAAGCACATTAAGGCACGTGCCGACGGATCCCTCAGCTCAAGAGTGGGGGTGAATCCGTGGCATCTTCTTTCCCAAGCTGTACTTCAGCACAGAGCATTAATAAATCAGATGTGATCCCAGTTTATTCTCTCTTTTGTAGGTACCTCAAGCCAAGAAGATAAAACTCATGAACAGCCAAGAAGATAAAACTCATGAGAAGAAGTAAAAAGAGCCTGATTCTGTTGTTAAACAGTTGAGGTGCTCAGCTGCAAAGCAGATCACCTGGGCTGTTTCCTCCTTTTAGTGGCCTCTCGAGGTGTTGCTTTGTCCACTGGATATAAAGAAAGAAAACAGCACAGGAAGCCCCAAATATGCCCTTTCAGATCAAAAGTTTGATCATTGCTWTGGGTGATGGTTTCAAGCTCTTAACTGAAGGCCTGACACTGCCAGGCCAGCTCCTGCTGAGACCAGTGTGCTCTCCTTTCCCTGAAACCATGGGATGAATCTTYACACATACAAGCACACACACAGCTGTACTGGTTATATGCAATGTTAATCCTGTTTKATCCATGCACTTTCTCTGTGTAAAGTTAGACAGCCACCTTTACTAAACAGCAGTATCCTGCTATCCCACTCAGGACTCCTGTGCTGCAAAAATCACATCTTTGAACAAGAACTGGCTCTTCTGCAGAGCCACCRGGAGAATTGGGAAGGAAATATACTGAAGAAACTGTCAGGTGTGCATCAAAAGCTCAGGTAGAAGGAGCAGAGCTACAGTAGTGCTTTTTGACTGCTCTAACATCCCACCTTAATTTATGATCCTTTACCTGCCCTTGTCTGAAAAAGAAAAACATTTGTCCCTCATGGGTTAACTCTGACAACCAGCATAAAGCTCTGTGTATACTCAGGGGGACTGCATCACTGTGGGAGCCAGGAAAAGGGATAGAGAACATCCCATGCAGCTTTTCTAGAGGTAAGTRAGACAGAGATTGCTCGCAGATTCCACTGAGAACCATGGCAACACACGGGGGGAGGTCAACATGTGTGGAAGGCCATGACCTCTAGACACATTATGTGCTATTGATGAGAATCTTAAAAGATGGTGAAATAGATTAAAGACTTGACAAGGTCTTGTAAGAGCCCTTGCCGATGCACTTCCTTCTGGTTTTATTATTTAGTGGTGCACGAGCCAGAACCCAGCTGCCCCAGATCTCTCAGCTGAGAAGGGTTAGTCCCCAAGAAGTCTGGTCATTCTCTTTCAAAAAGCACTTAGAGGAAAAGCTTAAATGGGAAAGATTTTGGTTTCCTTCTACAAATGCTTCAATGCAATGACTGTGCCAGTGAATGAGGGCTTAGCCTGCCCCAGTTTTTCGATTCAAGGTCCTAGTCTGGCTGACACAGTCACACTCAGACACCGACAGTAAACGCCCCGTAGCAATGTCAAGTGAGGGTGCTTTGCAAGCACGATAATTACAGCAGCTAATTATTTGCACAGCGTCATAGGTGTGCATAGCAATACATCGTTTAGACAAGTCCCTACCCCAAGGACTTTACAGTCTAATCTGGACAGACATAATTAAAGAATAACCCACGGAAATAGGAGCAGAAGCGAGATGAATTTGAGCTCMTCTCCTGTTTTGTGGGACATGYTGACCSCTGYGAGTAGCTGCCGTTGTTGCCGGATTTGTTTTCCGGCGTCGCACAGCCGCTGCCACGGCCCGGTAGAACAGGCGGGGTCTTCTCTCTGTTCCTGAGGCTCTGCCGCCCTCCCGCGGCCGCTCGGGCCCGTCCTGCCGGCCCTCGTAGAGTCTCCAGCCCATGCTTCTCTTTGGGATCGTCATCTCGTGTTCGCGAGCATGTGGCATCCTGCAGTCCTCRGGATCAGTACTCTGCCTGAGGTGGACCTTTCCTTTTTCGTGTCTCAGAAAATGAAACTTTTTCCCTCCAGAAAACTTCCATTACCGCCTTTTCCTTCAGAGTGTAAGGTGCTCATAGAATCATAGATTATCCTGAGTTGAAAGGGACCCACAAGGATCATTGAAGTCCATCTCCTGGCATTGTCCATGCACCATATGAACTCTGTCAGGCTTGGTGCTGTGACCRCTTCCAGTGYCSAACAACTCTCTGGGTGAAGAAGCTTTTCCTAATGCCTAACCTCAACCTCCCCTKASAGAGCTTCAGGCCATTTTCTCAAGTCCTGTCACTGGTCCTCAGATCATGAAGAAATCAGGTAGAGAAGTTTAGATGATGATACAATGTGGGCAATAATACATACTGACACAGGGACAAACCAACACCAACAGAGGAACCATGAATTTCTGGAGCTCCTGGGCACATTACATTCCAGCCTGGATATTAAGGTAACCAAGAAACTCTCACAGCCTAGGTGCACTCCCTCCTGAAAGGCTCTTCTGAATTCACACAACCATCCTTGTGAGAGCTGAGCAAGAATGTCCTCCTGCATCTGTTTGACTGTATCCTTTGATCATATACTTCCTTACAACAGACAGCAACATCTTTGCAAAGAACTAATTCTGAAAAGCAGAAATGCTGCATGAGCAAAGAACCAAAGCAGCCCTCAGCATATGAGGAAAAAGACTTTGAAGGACTTGGGAAGATTTCTTAAGGAAATATGAAATAGCAGCAAGAAAAGACACATTTAGYATTTTGCCAGGGAAATCTTCCCATTTTCTCTAAGCACCCTGACAAAATTTTTATGGAACCACATAAAATTCTTGCTTGRTTTTCCATGAAATAAAAAATAAAATTTACATATTTTTACAGAGAACCAATAGGTCCTTTGTCTATGCAAATGCCCAGGAAACAACAGTTCAAAAATCTGGGCTATCCCAGTCCCACAGCTCAAAGGAGGAGATCAGGGATGTCCCAGCCAGCTGAACAGCAAATGTTTATTGCATAAGAATATTGTGGTGATGTAAATATTGTTAGGTTGCCAAGGAAATTGTAAAAAACTTCACACCCTCCATAAATGTGTACWCATCTTTAGACAAAGACGTCTCTATGGTTTTGGGACAGAATGTGAGAGACATGCTGAGCCTTAAAATATGCTTGAAAATGTACAGCGTGATATTGGAAAATCCAGATAATCCATTAACCTTCTAAATGTGTACACGTAGTCATATGTGGACAAAACCAGCAAACTGAATAAGGTATTCTACACCTACACTTAAAATGGATTTTATATGGACACCTATGCTTTGAAATTTTTCCCCTTTTTTCTGAAGTGTATCTTAAATATTCTATTAATAAAATTAAAAGCAAAATCACATCATAAATACAGGTTATAGAAAAATGAAAGCATGAAGAAGATACAAATTGTTTCAAACTCAACATCAAAATATGAAGATATATTTCACTTGCTCAGAAAAAAATAGGAAATTTCTCACTTCTGAATCAACTCTGTCAATTTCTGTTTCACTTTTTTTTTTCTACTCTCTCACCTCTAAACTGTGAAGAAATATTTATACACATGCACACACTTACTTGCTCCTGAGTTCTCCAAGTCCCAACAGAAGAATCACCTACGAGCAAATTTTTTTCCAGTTTSCAGAGAATCTTCCCCACAGTCATCACCCTCCCATTAACAATTTATTACTTTTTCTCCTTCTCTTTCTAATTTGCACCATAGAACGCCATGCTTAGCATTCAATATTTATTCCTTATTGTTCAAGTCATATCTGTAGGTTTCTTTACCTTAACATGGTCAATAAGGATGTGACAGTTTTCTGCAGTTCGAAAGCAGAGAAGATTATGCACTGCATCTCTCAGCTTACACTGGCCCAAAGATATTACACATCATGTGATAATGTAAATCMAAAGCCTGCTTCTACTATGACTGTTTTGCAGTTCTTTCTGTAGTATATGGGCAATATCAGACAGTGCAGAGTAACATTACTCAGCTGCAATGTGGATGAACTGAAGAACTGAAGCTATAAAAGTCAGGAAGTCACGTACAGCTTCCCATGATGACATCAAGAAAACTGAATCTTTATATTTGTCACAACTGCACCCAACTGTCCTATAAAAATACACAAAAGATCACAGTTTCCTGAACTCTACACAATGCAGTCATATTTCTGGGGAAAGCTATGTTCATAATTCAGTTGGCAATTAAATTTTTTCCCCATGAAAATATCTTTATGTGTCTCTAGGAAGGCCTGATCCTCACATTGTATATCATGCAGCATAACACGGTGCTACAGACATAAGAATTAGAAATTATTTGGATGTCTGTGTAACAAAAGAACAGTGTAAACATACCTGGCAAATCAAGATGATCRCTTGTGTGGTAGATAATTCTTTTTCTTGGTCTACATTAATATTTGAAGGATGCAGTTTTACAGAAAACAGCAGAAATCAGTAGATATGYCATGTAACCTAACTTACCCCATCCCTTCTATGCTTACAGACAGTTAGAACACGTTGGAAAATACTTTAAACTGAAGACAATCCAATTCCAATATGAAATAAAAATTCAAACACTTGAGATTTTTTCTAAAAAGTAGAAATCTTCAGTATCTCTTTTTCTATGTCTGTGTAAAGAAAAAAGCTATTTTGCCCATGAGAAGCAAAACAACTAACTCTTTTTTTTTCCTCTCTCACCTCCTTTTCTCAGGATACCTACTTCAGACAGGGTCCAAACATTAAGCACTGCCAGAAGCCAAGGCCAGTATGGTCTTAGAAGAAATTCCATTYGCCCCCGAAATACCATGTGAGGTTTCCCAGACAAGCTGCTGAAGTCTGGAAGTCTYAGCATTGTTCTCATTGCAAACCCATGCTGGGGAGAACTGTGATGTACCYTAATACTAGTGAAGAGCCTGAGGCATCACCCCAGCAATGTAGTCAGCTACTCTGTTTAGGTCAGTATCACCCCTGTTATGACTCACCAAACTCAGCATTCTCAAAACAAAAAGCCATGTGAAATCAAAAATGTTTTACCATGCCTACATTTCACGACTCCATCTTTAGATGAAAATCACTGGAAAAAAAATTCACAGTCACTACAGAAACATTTAGAAGAGTAACTTCCAAACAATTCTCCTCATTCGAACTACTTACATGCTTCTTGGAGCTGAGCAATTAAGCTAACTTGTCAACATCAACCTAAATAAGTAGCAGATTGTTCATTAAAATCTATTACAACAAATTTTTTCTTTTAATTTCCATGCTGAATCTGAAGCAGTTGCATTCACAGCTGTCCTTCAAACATCCACACTGAAAATGTGGAGSTATTGGGAAGTCAGTTGAGATTTGATATTTCTCCCCAAAATCAGTGAAGAACACACCATCTTATGCAACTTGGGTAGCACAAAACTTTTCAGAATTTGAAAGACAGTCTAGACATAAAACTCTTTCCAAGAAAAGTATTTGCAATGGCCTCAAACAAATGTTAATGAAAGAAAGCAGATTCTGCAACAAAAACACAACTAAATTTGTAGTAAAAGTCCAGTCATATTAACCATATCCATAGGAACCACATGCATAAGAAGAAGTTACATGATCCAGGGTCCGCTTTACAAATAATATTCAGTATTGCTAACATTCACGATTTTATTTAAACTGTCCCCACCACCAAAAAAAAGTGGAACACCTCCCCAACACACACACATGCAATCACTTAGCACCATAAATACCAAAGTGCCCATCAACTTACAGAGTTATGTGTTTGCAGCTGAAATGCTTCCTGAGAATGCTCTCCTCCTCTCCTCAAAGCATAAGTGTAGAACAGCAGTCTCCATRGGCAACATGTGAAGAGCTATAATATTGAGCATTCACAGCTTTCCTGACCTGTTTTAGAATGTTTCAGGACAGAGAACTGGAGCTTTGTGAATTTGGCACTTTCTTGGGCACAGTCTTAAATTCAGGAGAGGAAATATTCTTGCATAGCTCTGCCTCGTTAACGTACATCTGGCCAATCATGGTTGAAAAGAGACATCCAAACACACTCCAGCTTTTCAGTAGTGTTGCAGCRTGTTGTCTGCTGAAAATGAAGAGACCATTGTTGCAAGCTGGACTGCTTTTGGCTGCAGGGATTATCTTTTATCATTTGTGCGTCAGAAGCATCTCTCCAAAACTAAATATCAAAAATGTAAATATTCACAGTGGGCAGCTGTTCYGAATTTGGAGAACATCAGCCTCTGCTGGGCAGTGGTTCATTGTTTGCTTAAACTTTTTCATACAGAAAGAAGCCAGTTGRTGTTTTCCACAGGGTCTGCTGATTTCTGTGGCCATCATTTCCTCGAGCACACTCTGTGTTGTAGTGGTATCCTGTAAACGTCTCTTGAAGCTGCTTTCAGGAGTTACTAGCCTTGACTTTGAAAGCAGAAACAGCTTTTTTTCACTGAGTGCTCCCAGTCTGATATGGAATCACAAAMGCAAGTTTAGATATCAAGCATTCTCTCTGATACATCAGGACTTAAGGAATTCTGTATGACCCAAGCAGTATGCTGGGCAAGTCAAAGCCGTGACCAAGGCACACTAGTCTCGTAGATTGAAGTTCTCCCTGTTGAAATGTATTTTCTTGTTCTTGTACTGTTTCCTTGACAGCAGGGTATCATTTTATTCTTCTAAAGGGATGAACTTGTAAATCCAGGATATTGGGCTGTTGGCCAGAACTACTCTGCTTGAGGCACAGAGGAGAAAACTCAGACACCCTGCAGACCCTTGAATCCCGCTATCTTTCAGTGAGTCAGGAAAGCATCACAATTTAATGTACTGAGACTAGGAACAGTGTAATGATTCCACTCCCTCTGGTTACAGTTTATTCTATAAGTCTAGTAGTGAAATAATAAAAGGYACCCTCTGACAACCTGTGCAAATTGCCTTCAAAAGGCAGAGTACAATACTTCACATGTTCAATCTTCATCAAATTACCCTATCATATATATTTAGAAGCTCTGGGAAAAAAAATAAACTGATCAAATCTTTACAAACATTCCCCTAAGAAATTTATTTTGAAACACTGAACTTTAATTAATGAGGAAATACTTTTCTCCAACTCCCAGCTAAAGGGGTATTTTCATAAGATAGGCAAGCTCCCTGTTCACTGCATCATGAGGTGCATACTGTAATTATTCTTCCTTTCAAAGAGCGTTCTTGTTCATATTAAAAGAGTTATTCACAGCTCTCTTCTACCTTCTCTTCTAAATATTAAATGCCAAATCCATTCACGCTATATTTAATCTTGTGAGACTGTGTTTTCTGCAGCACTGATCCTTCTCAGCCTTGCTCTTCAGAGGCCTCTCATCAGCATCTACCTTTCATAAAATATGATCCTCARAAACAGACAATGTCAGTGGGGAAGCAACAGGAGAACCCAGGCCAGGCATGACTCTGGGAATGGTATTCCATGAGCCATCATTCAATTTCCAGTGTGATGGAGACTCATCACTGTGAACCTGCTGATGGGAACAGTAGGTAGAGGGTATGGGGATTTTGGGAATCCACACCCAGGAGCTTGTTTTTGACAACGAGTTACACTGTCAGAGAAAGAGGTGGATGTATTACCCCTTTCGCCCATTTCCCTCTGCTGTCATATTTGGCTGTGATTACCTGAACACACATGAATCCTCAGAGAGCAAACTTCCTGTAGCTGGAATTGAAATGGAACAYTTTAGTTAAAATAATATGACAATTTCTACTTGAATTAATATTAATTTTACATTTATTTTACTTTTCTCCTCTTGCTTTTTAAATGTTCACTATCCAAGTGTAGCAAACTAAAGTTGTGTCTGGAAAACAAGGGCATAAGARTTTTCTTTATATGCAAACTATGGAGTTTTACCAGGATTACTCCATGTTTACTGCTTCATACTTTGGTGCAAGGCAGCCAACATGACTATAGGTTATACTGACAAAATTGGCTTGACTCAATCCCCACTCTCTCTGCAAATGGGGTGAAGGCACCATTGTCCACCTTATGGCAACAAGTCCAGGATGAGGAGAGTGGAACGTGCCACAGGGCATTTCTCTGGCTGATGTAGCCAGCATGGACTGTGCTGCATCTGCATTGCACTGCACTGTGCCCAGGAAGAGTGACACAGCTTGGGCACTTCACTGCTCATCCAGTGGTGGCTGTGACTGGATWGGCYCCTGACCCAAGCACACACATGCTTCCTGCAGTAGCCCTGCTCCACAGTGATTCTGTTTAGGAAGAATCTCATGGAAAAAAGGCTGCAGACAGAAGGCTGGCAGTGAAATTTTAAAGAGGCTGTGATGCCACATTAGGTGTTTTCCTGAGACGTATTAGSAGACAATGCTGGGAGGCAGGCACTGCCTGCCCCAGCATTTGCACAGCCGCATCCCACAGCAACAGGGGCCTAAAGATGGCTGCAGAGAGCCTTCTAACAAGGGGAGGTAGTGATAGGACAAAGGGTAATGGATTTCCAGTAACACAGGGTAGCTTTAGATCCAATATTGGGAAGGAATTCTTSACTGTGAGGTTGCTCAGGCACTGGCATGGGTTGCCCCAAGCAGCTGCAGTTGTCCCATCCCCCAAAGTGTTCAAAGCCAGGTTTTAAGCCAGGCTCTGAGCAACCTTGTCTAGTGCAAGCCATCCCTCCCTGCCCATGGCAGGGGGGAAGAGCCAGATCATATTCAAGGTCCCTTCCAACCCAAACCATTCATGGCTCCTTGTTGAGACTCCCCCAATGGGTCCCCATGCCACAAGCCACAGTGCCCAGAACAAAGAACCCACCCCTCCATGACATCAGCCCCAGGGCTGAGGGCAGTGTGGCTGCTGTGGSCACTGCGGCTCTGGCTGTGCTGCTGCAAGGAGCTCTCAGTGCCTGCAGCTGACTCGTGCCTCTGGCAGCCATGAATTGGCTGAGACCCCTCATCCTGCTGGCTGTGGCTGGA
>NW_026623796.1:398591-430402 GCF_030028575.1 Malurus melanocephalus | reverse complement strand
TTCTGCTGGGTGCAAACAAATGGTTTTTCCCATGAACTGAAACCACAGAAAGTGGTTTGGGAAGTAACCAAATGATTAAAAAAAAAAAAAAAAAAGATGCAATTGTCACAATGTATGTCCTCTTTCTGCCAACCTTTTCCAGAAGGAGACAGTTAAGTTATCTAACATAACTTAGAATAAACAGCTGGGGCAGTGGGGAGGCTGTGTTTTTTGGACATACAAAAAGAGATTGTGTTCTTGTTGGTTTGTGTTTTGGCTTTTTTATCACATCCAACTACCATAAAGTGATTTATGGTATTTTTTCATAACACCTCTCAACATATGTTTATAATTTGTGTGGCTTATTTAAACAAAAAAGACCCAAGCAAGTACAACACCTTATAATGTTTTCATATGAAAGCATTTAAGATCAATGTTTTTTTACTTGGTAATATATTATTTATGATGCTTCTTCTCTGTAGTTTCTAGAAGTGAAACTATTGCACATTAATTTTGCATTAACAATGAAATTATTCTGACTATATATATATTACTGCTTCCCACTTATAAACAGGATAAATATTTTTATTTTGATGTATATTTGAATCATGGGATCATCACAGAATCACAAAATATCCTGAACTGAATCCAGGGGCAGCCACAGCTTCTCTGGGCACCCTGTGCCAGGGCCTCCCACCCTCACAGGGGAGAATTTCCTCCTAAATCTAAAATCCACATCTACTCTGTCAATGTGAAGCCATTCCCCCCTTGTCCTGTCACTACATGCCCCTCTAAATTTGAATAAATTACAATTCACAACTCAAATAAATTACCAAAGCGATCCTTAGTAAGATAATAAAACATCCAAACATGTGACAATTAAAACATTTTTAAAGTTCTGAAATATTTAACAATGAAGTAGATTTATTTTCAAGTATCTTTTGCCACCATCAAAGGAAAAAGTCAGCTGCTGTCCTACAGACTCTACAATGCAGTCTGCCACTGCTTTCCCAAAATAAAATGGAAAAGATATTGTTATGTATTTTATGTTATGAATGCCCCCTGGAGCAACAGTGCCATTGAGGATTTATCACTTCAATTCCTAGTACTTACATGGTTTTTAATCACTCTTACCTCATTTTCTGCATCTGCTGCAGCAGTTAACTTGAGCACAGCTCCACAATTCTCTTGGAAACAGCCTGCAAGGAACTCAGCGTGTTGAACAAACACATCCATTTCCTCACTGCTAACTGAGTTCTTGTCATTGACTTTCACCATCAGCAGCTCTAACAAAGTAACTCTGGAGGCAGAAAACAACTTGTTAAATTCACTGAGCCACATAGCATTATCAGCAGAATAAGAAGATACAGTGGTTAAAAATGATGAAAACAATTATCATGCTAGCAACAGAGAAGATTTAAAAAAATTAACAAGCCTCATGAATACTGGCAATCAGTCTCTGTCTGCTGCTTTTTTTTTTTAATACAGAATTAATTTAATTCACCATTCAATTAATACAGTCTAGCCAGACAGTCAATATTTTTCTCAAGCCTATTTCAATCTTCTAATTTCTTATGTCCTAAGAAAACATTACGGTGATTGTATATTCCCCATGCCTAAAGTTTCCAGCAAAGCAGCTCTTAAAAGCTGCTGTCAAGCATTGCAAAATAAACAAAGAGTATTTGACAGCTTCTGTTTGAAAAATACAGGTTTTCACAGTCCTTGCCTTACCCACAGTCCTTTACTAACTCTCCCCCACAACCCCAAATGGTGAAAATAAAAAACCATCTGCACACTCTGTTCTTTACAGTAATTTTATAATTGCTACGAGATGGACTAAGCAAATCCAAGTTAGTCACTCATACTCAGTCAGATAAGTAAGTAAGTAAGTAAGTAAGTGGATAAATAATGACAAGTAAGTGGATAAATAATGAAGCTGCTCTATAAAAACTACTTGGGCTGGGTTTTTCAACAGCTTTAATATAATTTTATTTCCAATATCCTTTCATATTGGAGCAGCCCCTCCTGCTCCAGCCCAGTGCACAGGGGATGGGGAAGTGCCACTGTCATTCTTTCAGCCTGAAAGGACACTATTTACTGAATGAATTCAAAAGCCAGCCCAGGGATTTCTTTCACTGAAATATTTGCAATTCAGATGGAAGGACTGACATTTAAACATGTGGAATAGTTCAAATGCTTTTTTCTTTTAAATTTACCAAGCAGGTTGTCAGAAGAGGAAGAGAAATGTCTTTTTTCTGTGGAAAAAGCTCGGTCACTGCTTTCTTAACCTCCAAGAACGCACCTCTATTAATCACAAAACAGCTACTCAGTCCCAGCTCTCAGTGTCATTAATACAGCTGCATTAAACTATTATCTGAAGGAGGACAAAAAGGTTTTTCAGCACGGCAGCACTTTGGGCACATTTGGGTGAGGGCAGAAGGATGGAGCAGCCTCTCAGGGCTCTGCTCAGTTTGCTGTGCAGGTTACAGTGGGTTATCAGTCACACTCTGCCCATCTCCAACAGCTCCACAGAACCCTGCACTGACCAAAGGCTTTCCCTTTTGGCATCCCATACAAAACCTACACTTAGGATCCACCAGGTTTGGAGTCTTTCAAGAATGTGCTCAGCTAACAATTCAGAGATTTGAACACAGGAATTATTCCCCCACTGCAGTGGGTTGACCCTGAACAGATTCCAGGCACCCACCAAAGCTGCTCTCTCACTTCCCTTCCCTGCCCCCAATAGCTGGACAGGGGAGAGAAAACTTCATGGAGGGTTCATGGGATGAGGTAAGTGCCAGGATAGACTATTTCTACATCACTTCCACATGTTTGTCAGTAAATTAAGCAGTACCAAAATCATAATGGAGTTTACTTGATTGGCAGAACTTTTGGGATTGATAATAAATTCAGTGGACATGCTCTGATCCCACCTGTGATCACCGATGTGAGGAATCCAATCACTATTTGTAGTATACTGAGACCTTTCTAGAAACTGATTATATCTACTGCTTTAAGTACAAACACACAACTTAACCCAGCCCTGCTATCCCCAAAGGCATTACAAAAATATGCAAACTGCCATTCATGATATTCCCCAAAAGAATTCAGTGCAGCTCATTTGCTTCAAGCAGTTACTCAGCACCCACCTGCAGGCACATGGCTCAGATTTGTGACCATTTGGTCACTCTGAATTACAGAGGAAAACAGTATTTCCCTCCTTGTCATTCCCATTCCATCCCTATACAATAATGGTATTTTATCTAAAGTTCAAACCTATTGCACATTCTTTCTTTGCCTGACATCCCTTTAATTTTCTTATAATCTCCAATCAATGCCTGTTCCCTCACTTGTGGTAACACTGGAAACAATACAAAACACAGACTAAAATTACAAAACACAGACTAAAATCACACTAAGGCACTGTTTTGTGCAGTGTTTTGTCATTCACCTGCAAAAACTAGAGAGGGAACTTGCAACTTCCCTGGGTGGATGCAGAACAAAGTGGCCACATTAAACACATAAACAAGACCACAAAATCCTCAAGCAGTTGTAGGAGACATAGAATTCTAGCAGAATTCCCAAAATTTGATTGTCTTAACAAAGTATCTTTTTAAAATCTTCCTCAATTCTCTATTAAAGCAATGGGAATTTTTCCATTATAGCAGTGGCCATTTCCCATCAATTCAGCACACATTTATTCAAACACTACAAGGAAACTATCAGTGTTTCTTCCAGGTGAAAGAAGAAGTGTTCTCCTTCTGTTAAACACTGGAAACATTAAGGATTAAGTAATCATGGGCATCTGCTCATCAGTTTTGTAGGTTCTGCTGACCAGTATTAGACACACTTCCAGCTTTTGTAAAGGTTTCCTCTTAATTTCTTGACATAACAGCAGAAGTATGAAGAGCTGAGGACGTTTCCAATTGAGCTGTAAAACTCTGTAGGGTGTGGTTCTTTTATAAAATCAAGGCCCAGGCATGAAATCCTGTCCTTTTTTTTTTGTATGAAGTATTTCTTTACCAAGCAATGGCGCCAACCTGGATTCTGCAACCCTACATAAATCACTGCCAGTTGTGGCTGAGCTGTAATGTTAACCGACCAATTTAAAACCATTACTGACATAGAAACGTGTATTTAGAGATTTTGTGCCAACTATGAAACCACATGGTTTTTCAATCATGTGAACAGGATACTCTATAAGGAATGCTAAATACAAAAAGCCACGTTGGTTTTTGGGGTTACCTTTCTTGATTGCTCAGTTTGGCATAGAGGGCTTTTACCAGTTCTGGACATTTCAGCAAATGTTCTGTCACAATCAGGAACCTAAAGGAAAAAACAAGGCAAGTTTTACTGGTGCTGTAAAAGCAATATCTACATTTATTCCAAATGGTGATGGTTACTTTTACTTGCAGATGAACATGGTCCTATTCACTGATAGATACAAATTGTCACAAAATAATTGCACATTGTTCTGCAGTGTTTTTCCTAACTCAACGATGACACTTCCCATCATTTCTGCACACTTTTACTCACATGCTTGAAGGAAGCTGGCTGGAGTCTTTGGCCAGTTATATACACCACAATTCAAACAATAAAATACTCATCCAATGGTTTCTGCATCTCAGCAAAAAGACAAAGTTTAAGCTTGGAAATTATTATTCTATTCATCACAATACCATTCGTAAGCCCAAACAATCAAAAAAGTGCCCAAATAATTTATTAAAGGCAATCTATCAGGGCATCAAAGCAAATGGAAACTTCTTTGTCAGATGCAAGGCAGCAAAATACTTTTCTCAACTTTGAAAAAATACCCTCTTTGTGTAACAGAGACCTAAGCTGAGAACCAATTCTAAGTCCTTGCTCTACAGGGCAGGTAGATGTAGAATCACAGAGTCTCACGAGGTGGAAGAGACCCATGAGAATCACTGAGTTAAATTCCCAGATCTGAATAAGACACCCCAACTTTAACACAAGGATCTTGCCACTCAAAATACAGTGAAGTACATTCTTCACTGTAATAAATTATCAAGCTTTGTTCTTTGTGCCTTCCCTTTCTCATTCACCATATTTGGGGTTTCTGTCTAGAATACAAAACAATCAAAAAATGACCAGAAAAATGAGCCACTGGTTCCCCCTTTCTCTTCTTACCAAAGTGACAGACATTTAATTTCAACCCAGACTCATACTCTCAGCATTATGGGAAAAAAAAAGTAGATTAAAGTATTTATGTCTCAAAACACATCCCTAGGAGCACTGGCAGTGCTATTTATGCTGCACAGGTACACACAAACTAAACAATGCATTTTTTTAAGCAGCATGTCTAGGCTTCAATAATTACAAGTCAAGTCTCAGAGTATCCTCTGAGCTGATGAAGCTACAGAGAAAGAACAGCTAAAATAATATTAAAACCAAGTGATTTCAATATTCCTTTCACCTCCTCCCCATTTTTCTCTTTATTTTTGTGTAGCCATAACATATTACATAGCTAATAAAAAGATCACTAAGAAGCCTTCCAGCTGAAACAAAGTATTTTTTTGACAAGTACTCAGAGACAGTTGGGCAAATAGGAAAACAAGAGGATCAAAATATTAATGGTTATTACATTTCTAATGGTAACTGTGAACTCAGCCAGCATCTGGTTCAGTTACTGAAAACATTTTTAAGAGGGTGAGGGAGAAAAACTATTTCATGCTGCACTTACTTTTACTGATATTTGTATATTCATTCATGAAAAAGATCAGCAGAGGTGTAGGGAATCATCAATTTAAAATTGGCATGCTGAGGGGTGCAGAATTGATCCAAGAGWCTTTCAACACAAATTTCAAAAATCACAAATTTATCCAACTGAGCTGCACAGACTGTCCCATAAAACCCAATTTGAGCCATGAGCAGGGCAGTCAAGGGCAAAACTTCCACAGTTCCTGAGCCAACAACTCCCAGTTAAATCCTCAGAATGGTCACAACTGACTTCATTTTTCACAGATTTAAAACAGAACCACAGCCTTTTGTGTGGAGCTGTGAAAGAAAATAGCATGGATCAGTGCAGTGCAGAACACAGAACTTGGCCTCATAACGCACAAATTTCAGCTGACAATGCAGCAGAGTGAAAGTGCATTTAAGGAGACAGCCTGAAGCCCAATTTTCCCATTTTTTACAATTGAGGCTATGAATTCAAAGCTTAACTCCCACGTTTAAGATTACTTTGAGGAAACTTTCTTAACTATTTGTCTTGCAACTAAAAAGTGATCAATATTTATCACAAAAAAACATCTGCTGCTACCAGGTTCATGTTCCTGATCACTTTTGCAAAGTGCTAGGTCTGTAGTTTAGCTGTTTCTTTGCTTTATGTACTTTCTTTGCTCCTGTACTTCTTCACACACATTTTGTACATTCTGTGGACTAGACATCTATTGTTTGAAGAACTTGGAGTATTTCAGACTAAAAGTTGTGATTCTTACTTTCTGGTTTCATGATGTGAGGCAACACCTCAGGAAAAAAAAAAAAGCTCTGCCTGCCCTGTAACTCTTCTGCTTCTCTTTTTTAAGTGTTCTTTTTATCCACTTTCTGCACTAGTGGATCATGAAGAACAGAGCATGAGCATCATCACCAAGAGATAACACAAGAATTAGTACTGAAATAAAGAACTTGCAACTCCTTCACCAGACAGCCCAGAAATTTTGGAGGTAGCTAAGCAAGGATACAGCAAATTTAATTTATTATCTTTAGCCCTGTCAGCTATCCTGGTTTTAATTTGGGGCACAAGAAAAGAAGAGGAAAAGTAAGACCATCCACAACTCTGAAATAAGACATTGAGTTTTGGGTTACTGACAGAACATGGCATTTCAAATGCACACAAAAAGCTCTGGTAGGAGACTTAAACTCTCTTAGGGGGCCAACAGCAGAACCACTGGAATAAACCAAAGACCACTGTAATTTAGTAAAGGAAATGGTGAAAATTAAAGCTGTTATGCAAGTGTAACACAGTAACAAATGAACAGTGTTAAATATGCCAATTTTCTCAACTCTTTAAAAACTGTTTGGCTAAAATCCTAAAAAAATCAAGCGCTTCCATAGTAGATAAATACAGGAGGAGATGATCAAAAACTCTGCAACAGCACAAGGGTTGTATTGTACTGAAGTGAAGCTCTAAAGCAGCCAAGACAAAGTGGGGTGAGCTACATTTGAATTCAGGATATTCCAAATGGCCACTAAGCTTGCCCCAATCAAAGCTCCAATCAACTTTATCATCAAATGACATGCTCCACACTAAGCTGATTTTATCCCATTAGCAAATTTAGAGAACAGGCTCCTCAGTCCCAGAAAACGAGGAAGAAAACCCCACATATGTTTTCCAAGTATGAAGAACAAGACATGGCAATTCCCTATTCTTTTTTGATCTCAAAACCAAAAGCATTTTTCCTCATCCTACAGTAATGCCACTCTATCCAAAATATTTAGTTAGAACTAAAYAGCTATCTTTTTATTGTAATTTAATAAAAAGAAAGTAATAAATCTTCCACATTCTGAAGGAAAGTAAAGAAGAAAAATCAGCTACTTTCAGCCAAATTTCAAACTCTCATCACCAGCCTTTTTAGGTTGCTAAAAAAGTTATATGCTTCATAGGGAATTGTTAGAAATCAGAACACCTTTTAGAAGCAGAAGTATATTTCATCCTTGCACAAGAATAGAAGCACCCCACCAAAACCATTAAAATAAGCAATTACCAGTATAAAGCTATTCAATAACAAATTGTGCTGTCACAAAATCTCTAGAAATTAGTAATTCACCCCATTCCAACACCAGCATTTCCTGCTCAAAAGGAGGAATACAATATTTATTTGATTCAGAAGACACTCCAAATCAATTTGACAGCTACATCTGAAAGGCACTAAGAAGAGATTAAATCTAATTTTACATGTAAAATTGAAATAATTCCTTTCTGAAGAACTACCAAGAAAAAAATGGAAGATGATTAGCAACAGCTAATAGCACTTCCTGCTCCTCCCTCTCCATAATATATACAAGAAAAAAAAAAGGTGACAAGATAATTAATTGCATGAGGCTGGGTTTTGAAAGACTGAGGGAATCTGTGCCAATTCACTGCTACTGCAAATAGAAAATAGAAACTACTCAGATCTCTAATATTAAGGAAACATTTCCAATTGTCAGTACTATTTAAAACCACAGCTGAACTTGGAACCTGCAACATAACTCCAACTTTCCTGGAATTAAAAGAAATAATTACTTTCTGGAGAGAAGAAGTGGAGGGGAAGATGTTCTGAACTATGTGAYAGAAGAAACAGAGTTGCCAGTACAATGAAAAAAAAAAAAATTCTCCATCACACACACACCAATTAAGTAAAAAGAGTTGTAATGAAGAGTTTTATCCTTRACTTTAGATCTGTGCCCATAGGTGAGACTCTTTGACACAGGRGTACCAGTTTCTGTCCACACATCTTTCCATAAGCCAGGACAAAACAACCAAAGGCAAAAAAAATGGGGAGGGGTARCCCCACATCCTAATCTTTACAGTCATCATTGAGCTGTGGTTTCAAAAAGAGAAAGTGGATSTTCAGCAAAACTTACTTCAATGCCAAATAGCTGACCACACTCCTAATATCATTTTTTCTAAAAGCCAAAAGGCACATTATGTCTCTTATTTTAAAATGGAGGATCTTTGCTCTTCAGGAATCAAAAATACAATCTGTTTTTCCTTTCCATATTAGCTGAACTGCCCCATTCACACACTTGGAAAAACTGATGACACAAGCCATACTCATATCCAATGGAGCCACCAAAGTATTTCTAAAATAAACAGCTTTTAGAACACACACTGATCTTGGTTAGGATAAATTATAATGTAATTTTGTGCTACTTCTTCCTAATTATCTTACAAAACACATATCCTTCCAGGTTTGATATTCTAAAACAGATTTCACGTGGCATTCTCTGCTGGTTTCTCTGCTAAATACTGTCCCTTCTCAACTGTGTAAAAGCTGCTACTGATTAATACAAACCCAAGAAGGACTGCATGTGGATGTACATGGAAACACAAAGAAACCACTTTTGAAAGGCTCTATAACTTTTCAGAGCCAAAGATTCTCTGTATGTGTTAAGGAAAAGCTGTTACTGAAAAAAATAAAGTTGAGTATTTATTTGGAACAGCTTGGGAGTTTGTTACAAAGGGCTCTTCGGGTACTAATCACATAGAAAGAGAGTAGAAAATAAATATCTTATTGAACAGTTATAGTCAGTGACATTCCAGCTTTTTTTCCCAAAGAATGGATGCATCCAATTCCTGAGAGCATCTTTTGGTAGGAAGCCATTGTTGAAAGCCAGCAGCACCAGAAAACAAGAATCAACTTACGGAGCAGTTTTGCTCGTGTGTTAAGATATTTAAACATTAATACATTTAAACTGTTGGGACAAGTCCAGAAGAGCCACAAAGGTGAAAAGGGAACTGGAGCACTTTAGCACTGCCCCAGTGAGACAGGATGACAGAGTTGGGGCTGTTCAGCCTGGAGAAGAGAAGGTTCAGTGGAGACCTCACAGCACTTTCCAGTATCTGAAAGGACTAGAGAAGCTGGAGAGGCACTTTTCATCAGGAACTATAGTGATAAGGCATGGGGGAACAGATGCAAACTGACAGAGAGTAGGTTTARATTCAATATTGGGGAGAAATTCCTCCCTGTGAGGGTGGGGAGGACCAAAGAAACTGTGGATGCTCCARCCCTGGAAGTGTTCAAGGCAGGGCTGGACAGAGCTTGGAGCAACCTGGGATAGTGCAAAAATTGGCTGGATAGAAACTTTCTAACAGTTTGAGTACAGAAAGCAGATATTCTTTATGGCACTGGGCACCTTGAGGGATCCTYCCTCCAACTGAGTGCCCTGAGTGTCAGGTGAACAGAATTTTTACCATACACACTGATTAAATATTCTGAGCTATCTCCACTCCCTTGACTTTATTTGACACAGTCACACCCCTTATTGGAAGTGCTTATGTTGTTTTKGGGGTCTGTCTTCAACATCCAGCATCCTTTAATGTGGCTGTTGCTCGACCCTCAGTACATCAACAGTTCAGAACTCAATTCATGTGTCATTAGAGACACTTCAGAAAGACAGAAGATACACAGAAAATAAATTACTGTCACACAAGGGCTTGAAAACCATGCTCAACCCTTTGAATAGAAACATAAGATGGAAGAGAGGGAGGGAGGAAGAGTCAAAAGATGCAGAAAAACCAGTCACAGTTTAGGAGACAGATCTGCTTCTGTTTGGGAACAGAAAAGGGAAATAAAAGATCACAAGAAGGTGGAAACAACTGAACTGAACTGAGAGGTTCAAAGACTTTCTATGAGCAAGAAAGCATTTCAGAGGGAATGCTAATCCACAACCATCATCATGATCAGAGCAACTAGAACCAACCTGTCCCTGAAAGGGGAAACCCACATTAAAGAACAAAATTTCAGGACTAAAAGTGGGATGGAAATGGTCTCTGATGCACCAGGCTGCAGCAGCACGTTTTCCACCATGGTCAGGGGGCATTCATTCTTGAGCAAAGAGCAGCACGTTTTCTAAAAGACACAACTGCACAGCAAAGAACCATTGAGGAGAAAGAATCAGTTAATTAGGGAATGCCAGAAATCAGATCCAGGAAAGGAAGCAAACTTGTTTCTGCACAGCCAGTGTCTTTGCAAAGACTCACTCTTTGAAGTACATTCCATAACATCTTACACCTTGCAGCTTTCCAAAGCAGCAAGCTCTGGGCACTCTCCACAAGCCCAGCCACAAAGGAGTACCAGCCAGTCAGACAAATATTTTTAATTTTATTTATCTCAGCTGGCAATAAATATATTTTAATTTTATTTACCTCATCTGCCTTCTCAGATCATTGCTCTTGAGAGTCAGACCAGAAGCAGCAGTCTCAGATGAGCTCTCAGTATTCAACATTACAGGACTGCTAGCCTGAAACAAGTTCAGGAGCTGTACTGACTAGAAGTTTAGAGGCAATTTAAAAACACATTGTCTAATATATGTTAATTAATATTATTTTAATATGCCATCCAACATCTAGTATTAAAAATGGCAAAGGTAGCAACATGCAAATAATCCTGGAGCTGTTGAAAGGATCAAGCTTCTGAAAGAGAAGGAAGCATCACTTCTTAAATCATTAGAATATTTATTAAATGTGTGTATTACATTCTCCAGCTCCACAGATTTCTGAGTACAGAAGCATTTCTGAGGCTGCTAACTTTAAAAAATCTCCACAAACCAGCACACAAGTATAAATTAGTCTGCATTCTAAAACCCTGTTTCACTAAAAAAAAAAAAAMAAACCACCATAATTAGAAAATTCCTATGTCCTCAACAAACTAGTCTTATTTCAGCAACAATCAAGAGTAATTGATATGATCATGAAAATTATACTAAATTACTAATTTTAATTAGATCTTCATTTACTATTTTGCAGTGTCACAAATGGATGTTTTGTTGCAGTGATTTACACTGGAAAAACACATAATCAAAATATGAGAAAGAAGAAAATATAAAGATACAYACGACCACTCAGACTCCAACTGCTGTTTGTAAACTCTGAGGATGTGAAGAGCCACAGTTAAGTTCCCAGGATCCAGCAGTTCTCTCACTCTCTCTGAATTCAGGCAGGTGAACAGGACCATGCAGCAATAGGTGACAATTTTCTCATCGCTGTATGCCAGGCATGTCCTTCAGGAGAAAATAAAAGTTAAGGGAAGGTTAAAAGTGACCCTGGAAAAACAGGCTGGGGGCACTGAGCTTGCTGAGCTAGGCTTTCCTGTCTTTTAGAGAACCATGAGTTTATCACTGCCTAAGAGGGATAAAACTCACTTGCARGGAAGAATACCCAACTCCCAGCTGAAGGTCAAACTTCACAGGAAGTTTACAAAATTAATTCTTAATTGAAACTGCTTTTCTTATTGTAAAATCTTCCTACAGACAAGAGGGCTCCAAAAACYCACTGAGAATGATTAGCAAATTGAATCAAAGTGCCTTTGTTACCAGCTCACTATGAAAAATCTGGCCAAACACATCCAGAATATTGTCCTGTGTYTGTAAAAAATAGTTTATGGAATATTTCCTTATATATATGTCATCAAATCCCCAGGAAGATATTCTGGGGAGGTTAGGAGGGGGACAGAAAGACTGAAAGACACAATGATTAAGGAACTTTTGTAGATTCCATGAGATTCACCAATATTCACAGATCTCCACAGCAGCAACATGAAAAAAGGAAAATGCTGTGGTCTTGGAAACGAGTGTAACAACTTGAAAACACATCTGAAATACAGTTGATGTTTGAAGCTCATCATTTGAAATAGTTTTCTTAACTATTTTTATTTTGCAGTTTATTTTGCAGTTTCTGTTAAATTAATTCAATTTACTGTTAGTTTAGAGCAAGCAGGTTTTTAAAAGTTCTCCCCTGCTGCTGACTAACAAAAAACATCTACAGGATGTCTCAACCAGCCCATTCTCACCAAAGTTATTTTTTAGAGTTTTAYGGTGTTAGCAAAGGCACAAATATCATGTATAAAAGATTTGAATACAACCACAGAAATGACACTAGAAAAAACACCAGCATCCATGCTCACAAGAAGAGATCTGGGAAAGCACACTTCCAAATGCTATTCTGGGAATCTCCATTTCCTGCTGCAACGTTTCCAAGAAACTGGAGACTGCAACGAAGAGCTGAAAGAAATCCAGAAAATACATTAACAAGGATTCGAGGCAACACTAATATAATTCACATAAATTACATATTTCAACATTCCAGATACACACTGCAGAATCCATCTCTGTGAAGCTTTAGATGCAGAATTTCACTGCTACTGTACCGTACTGCAAATATTTGTGTTTTCTCTTCCAATGCAAATAATTTCACAAAGTCTTTTAAAATTGCTCCCAAGAMTTGTCTGAGCATTAGATGCTGGCTCCTGATTGTAAGAATTAAGTGACAGTTCCTTGGTCCTCACAGTACATTCTGGTTAGCTGGACAAATCATCATAGAGCATTATGATGTGCTCAATACCTTCTAATTTCTATCCCAGAAAAATGAAAGTCAGCTCTCCAAGTAGCTCTGCCTTCATTTTTAACACTGAATTTAATGTGGCTGATTTCTGCTCTTACTCCAAAGKATTTATTTCAGCCTCCTCTCAACACAGATTTAAAATATCAGAAGATGGTATTTCACTACACACATTAATATTCTAGAGCAGCCAAAAGGTGCAAATTTATAAAAAATGAGAGCATGAACCCAAARGCTTCACAAAATTAAAACACTTTTTTTGTCCTTATTGACAGCCTGGTCATTATTAATAAGTTGGCAAAGAAACTTGAAATTAAATGAAAAATTCAGATAATACAAACAGCAGCCTACTAYACACGGAGGTGGCTAAGAATTGCCAGGTTCTGAAAATCTAAAATTAGCTCTCTTGGAAAGGTGCTGTGCCAGCTGGCAGCTGGATTTCCTACACAGGTCTGGGCATATTTCCTCTCAGGAATCAGAAGAAAGCAAGTCTGAAAGGCAGTCACCTGGGCTGAGGGAAAAGKAACTTCTTTTTGCCATATATATAATATAATCCCAAAGTATGTATGCATTCCCCATAAAGCATCTTGAATCATATTCTCCTCTAGTTCTGAAGATGTCTGCTCTCTCTCTCCCTGCACATCTGCACTGGTTCATTATTTTCTGCTCATTTGTTTCCCCTTCTCCCACCCATCTGGTTCCCATCCTGCTGCATGAGGATTTCTGAAGGACAGCAAGCATGAAAATTTTATGGAAATACTTCCCTGATAGAAAAAAATTACAAGGCAGTAAATCCCATGAGCAGGGTATGATTCCCTTAGTGAATTCCATACCCATACAGCAAGAAGAAAGGTCTCCCAAATAGACAAAGGTTGGTTGACCATATTCCAAACTTGCCCTGAAATTTGCTTGACTATTTCCAGCTATCAATTACCCCTTGGTTGTAAGAGATAAGCCTGTGCAAAAGTTCTACAGACCAAGGAAAAAAGTTTAAGATATTTTAAAGTTAGCATTCTTACTGGAACAAAGAGGAAACGGCACAAACAGGCTTGCAGTACAGTAATAGTTATGAATTCTCCACTAAAAACACAATGGACTCTCAACATTTGTGAAGGCAACCAACACTGCCCTTGTCCAGTGATGTCCTGAACAAACAAGGATACAGGAAAAGGTGGCACTTCTGTGGATGCACCCATGGAAAAAGAAGCCTCATCACTAAGTGCTTGTTCTTAATCAGTAAGAGTTAAGATTTTTCTTTAAAATCTTCTTCATCCCAGCATGTTCTCTGAACAACATCACAGCAGCATCTGTATAGCTGCGTTTAAAAAAACACAAACATTTCCCCCAGAACCCTGGAGATGGTGGTGGTCTGGGAATTCACAAATGTCTCATAGAGTGCTTCACTCCAAATATGACTCCAGATAAAATGTACTAGCCTAGCACCAAGCTACAGTGAATTTTGATACAAGCATTGCAAATCTACACTGAGCTATTTCTGCTTTAAARAACAAACTCCACAAAAATCCAACTAAAGCTGTAATTCACAGCAAGGTTATGCACACATTAAAATATRCAAATGCTGCAATAAAAGGGAAATATTGCATTTCCAACCATGGAAGTCTTTCCTTAGCATTCAATTCAAAAAGAAATGTTTTTCTTTTTTTTTTGTTTTACCTCTATTGGATTTGAATGCTGCAAAATATAATTGAAGTATTCTTGGAAATCCGTATCAATACTGCCATCGCTTTTCTCCTCTGTAAGAATTTCTTCATCATAAAATCACAGAAYCYTACAATTAWTAAGCTTGGAAAAGAMCTATAAGATCATWAAGTCCAACTGTCAACCCTRGACCATCACATTTACCACTAAACCACGTTCTCAAGTACCACATCCACACCTTTSGTGAACACTTCCAGGGATGGTGACTCCACTGCCTCCTTGGGCAGCCCATTTCAATGCCTGACCACCATTTCCATGAAGAAATTTTCCCTGACATCTAATCTGAACTTCCCCTGGCATTATTTGAGGCAAATTCYTTCTGTGGCCTTTCCAGCAAAAGCAAGAAAATGTAGATGCTGAGGAAGATGGATTTTGACATCCACTCAATGCTGAAAAGGGGGAGGGGAAAAGGAAAAAAAAAAAAAAAAAGAGGAAAAAAAAGGGTAATTCCACTTATCCCCTGTACACAGACCTTCACAAAGCTATTAACAATTGTCTTAAATAACTCTGTAGCTACTGGGATGGCTAAATATTACTTTAAGAAAACCTTACTCTGTGTGTGGTCAAGAGGACTATTTTTAACCTGATGGTCAACCACGGTGAAATTGCATCTTCTAAGATGTAACTTGTGATCCACAGATCACCCTGAAGCTGAAGAGATTTCCCCTCACCGAGATTCCACCAGTTCCTGTAAAAGCTGSTGCTCTTTAGCAAACACACAGATTACCTGTGGCTTTCACAACCAGTCTGCAATGGTTTAAGGAGATTTTCTAGGTTCTACAAAAATAACCAGTTTATACAACAGGCAAACGGTACAAGTGGAAACATTGACTTAAATAATGAATTGTGGTACCTAAATATTTGTCTACACATAAAATGAATATTTAGTCACTCAAGGCCACTCATGACAAAGGAGAGGCAGCTGATATTTGATGATCCTGTATGGTTTAAATGCACTCCAGCAGTTCTGCTGCTCCCTTTGTCCCTTATCACAGAACTGAGCCAGGCTCTAGCACATGCTTTTCATTTAATTATTATATTTAACAATATTTAAATATTGTATCATTGAACTATTAGTTTATATGGTCTAAAGGACCACAGGGGCTCATCTGGTGCCACCTCCCTGCCCCAGCAGGGCCATCCAAGAGCACAGGGCACAGGATTGTGTCCAGATGGTTCTGSAATRCMTCATTTTACACAGTGCCATTTGCAGAATCACATTGTGTATTGGACAAAAGTTTTAATTTCTGACGTTCTTAGGACAAAGACTTCAAGCACTAGGATTTCAAAATTMAATACCTTGTTTCCTCCTGTTCTGCAAGGTTAGAACAGGAGCCCACAAACGCATTCAGAGATCACTTTGAAAAATCTTCACAGCAACTGTAGAGGCTTAAAACAGTTTAAAGAGATTTCCATTGTTTTTATTTGGCAGACAACACTGTGATAGTTCTAAGTCCAATCCTCTGCCTTTATTGGAGTTATGAAACAAACAGATATAAAACAGATCCAACCAAAGCACACACGAAGCTGTACAGCATCACTTGTCAGACTGCAAACACAAACCTTACAAACTGCATTTCTCTAAATGCTCTGACCATTGAMATGCAGGAAAGGCAGAGCTGTGCCCCCTCTGCACTGGGGCAGCCACAAAACCTAACAATCCTGGGAGCACATCCCAGGCTCCTGTGCTTTTGGAGTCACCTGCAGCTTTGCTGATCTAAACTGTGAGCTGTGAGCTGYCAGAGAGAGCAGCTCTGGCTGTTTGTAAACAATGGCAGGATATTTTGTGACAGATTGCCAGTCCTGGATGAATAAAACCCCCAACTCAGCATAAGGTGTAGACCTCTATTGCTATAAAATGTGAGTTTCCACCACTATCATCCAGTCATTGACTTGTTTCCTTGCGGCTGCAAGTTAAAGCAACTTCCAGTCATAAAGAGTTATTTGCCTCTTCACCACCATGAATCATACCACAAATACTGATGAAAATGTATTTTCCTTGGAAAACAGTCTGTCTAGACTACTCAAATTGTATGTACAATACATACATGGRCTCTGTCATTTAATGTTATTAAAATAGTGCTTAGTATTTTATTGCTGTAAATAAAATAAAGTCTAGCTACCTATTATATTTCCACCTTGGTCTGACTGCACTTGCTGCAGAGCAGACTGGTAACCCATTTTTACCAATTCTTGGAATGCCAAGAATGTTGTGCTTAATAAGTTTCTGCTCCCCCTTCCCCCATCTCACCTAAAACAAAGTCACACTCTCAATGGTTTTTTTTCTCTCCCTTCACACATGCCAAACTCTAATTTTAACAGAATCTGATGTGCAATGACTGGGTAATTCTTGTGTTCTTGGAAGATAAACGTCTATGCAAAATGCCAACACTTAGTTCTGACTTAAAAGGAGAATTTGACTCAAAGGGAAGTAAAATCCTTGTCCCACTATTAAAAATGTGGAGTTACAAATGAATTAGAAAGGAGCTGGAAGAAGCCATCAGACCCCACATCAAATTAGCAAATTAAGTTCCAATGAAGTCTCATAATGGCAGAATAAAAAAAAACTTACTTGTGCATTTACTAGGAAAATAGCCAGTTWGACAGACCTCTGACAAGATCAGGTCCAAACTGACTGATTCATCCAGCACTAGCAAGGCTTATTAAATACAGTACTAGAACCATTTTCTGTATCTCCTGTTATTTTAATTGCATTGCTTCATTTTTAGAAAGTCAACATAAATGTGCTCATTTCTTTAACAAATTATCTATTAAAGTCTAAAGGCATAATGAAATGGTACTCCTGTTATATCTCCACAAGTAGCAAAAACCTATGCCTGAGATTATTCTCCTGTATGAAGTAAAATATTTTTAAGTGCTTGCAGACCTGGAAACTGTCTTTATTAGCTTCCTGCACGTGTTAGGATGTAAAATCTTGTTCTTGAATCAGCCTAAAAGTTGAGACTAAATCTAACAGGCAATGTCTCTTTAAAGATCCTGCTGCAGCAAAATCAGCAAGTTTGAAGTACTGGGGAGTCTCAAACTGGGCTTAAACCATGCCAGGAAACCAAGAAAAAACAAATGGCCACCCACTATGCATTATTACTGGTGTCTGACTGTGTGACACACTCCTCCTACATCAGACCCTGTACAGGTCTGAAAAAAAAAAGAAAAAAGAAGGAAGAAAATCATTAACACGTAAAGAAGTACTAACCAAGATTATGAACAAATTTCTCCAATTACTTTTGATAGCATACTGCGGATGTTGTTTCATTTAACTCAACATTTCCAATGAAGGGCTTATATTTTCCCTCAAAAAAGCTGAGTGATCYTTTTCTGCAAATCTGTGGAAAGAGTATCAGACTTCCCCATTTCCTTGCACCATTTATATTCTGTATTTGGCTAATGAATGGACCACAGCCCTTTTGGAATACAGAATTATACGCAAACTCATATTTTGTATTTTCACTTATCCACATTAATGTACAGCAAGAGTTTTAGCATCAATCTTTTTTTGGGTATTACCAACTATTAGTATACCTAAAAAATTTATTAGCATACCTAAAAAAAGGCAGCCCACCTCTTCTGATTGCCATGTTTTGGTCCCTTTTGTACCACATTCAGAAGATGGAAGAAAGGGAAGGAACTYGATGTCTCTACACAAATCATGTAAYTTGGTAAYACTGCCTAAAATTCTCAACAGAAAGTGAAGGAAAGACACATTTCTCTCCAAGCCCAAAGCTCCTAGCTAAAAAGGATGMTGCAGAACGGGAAATAAAAGTTTTGTAGCTTTGTATCTGGAAAGCCATAACTCTTTCTTTTGCATCAGAACAATGCTCCTGTAACTGGAGGCTCTTTAGAAGGGATATTTCCTCTCAGTACATGTGAAAAAAGTTAAGCTTCTTCTCCCTCCATTGAATTTATGACACTCTCCCTTCAGAAAGTTCTCTGCAATTAAAAAGTTTGTTTGCCCCATTCTTCTCACRTTTATCTTGAGATCCTCATGTCCCTTGCTGCAAAAAATATGGAAACCATCTTAAACCTWGAACATTTCTGCAAGATTTGATTCACACATATTTGTGTACAACAGAAACCTGTCTCATTATGAATCTTGCTGACTTTATYTGCTGGGGTAGGGTAGGAGACACTAAAGTGCAAGGAAGGAAGGAAGGAAGGAAAGGACTTACAGAACACTGTATTTAGAGATCCACAGAAATATAGGAATTACTGCTCATTTCAAGCCTCAACCAAAGTAACCAGAAACCATCCTAATTAAATAGACATCAGCAAACTCCTATTTCCTTTGTGCTCCAAATGGGTATCAGTTCACATTATAAAACCACTATGCATGTGGCATAAATCAACAACATCTTGGCAGGCTGTACTAGAAAGCCTCCAAATTGCAGGAGAAGGGAAAAAACAAACCAGTTCTACACACTGTCTAAAAGCTGTACCAGCAAGGAGAACAGGGCAGCCCACTGACCTACTAACTGCTCTGACTTAGGGGCTCCTGATCTCCTCAGGTTACTCTCCCTCTCCCTCCTAGAAGGAGCAAAATGATTTACACCGACACAATCACTGCCTCCCAGATCCTACAATGCACTTCTTCAATGGATTTAAACTCTCTCAAACCCCCCTCCAGTGCAAATGCTATAAAATGAAAAAAGAAATTAAGTCATGTGTCAAGTTCCCATATTAATACCACAAGTCACAGTCAACACTACACAGACATGTCAGGTTGAACTCACTGGTAACCCTGGCATTTACTCAAAATCCCAAGAATGTACACAAATACCCCGGAGGGAGCTGTGCCTGTACATACTGTGCAATATCCCAACTGGGAATGGAGCAAGAGTTAACCACTGCAGGCAGGACCAGGGCACAAAGGGAAAGAGAATTCTGCATTTGCTATCTCAGAACAATCCAAAGGTTTGACTGCTCTTGGTCCAGGTTTGCCCCTTTTCCTTCTACAGACAGCTGGAAGTGGTGTAAAGGTTGGCCCCTTATTGTGGAGTTTCTGCAAAAAAGGCTAAAGCACAAAGACTTTGAACAATGCCCTGAACTAAAACCCACCCAAATCAGTGTTTCCACAGCCTTTAATGMATTTTGGACCAAACCATGAGAATGTTCTTGCCCACAGGAGATTGCATCAGGTTGACATGCTTTAGGAGAGTGAAGCTGCACAGAACCCTTGCTGCAGGAGTTCTGAACAAGTTTATTAAAAATCTGTGGCAATATTCACCAAAACACAGCAGAGACACAAGAGCTGTGCAGTTAAAATGAARTACAGGGCAGGACTGGAGCATCTTTGGGTAACTTCCCATTGCAGCAAGGTCTGCCTGCACCTTTACCTAGCTGCTAAAAAATCTCACCACAGATGTTTCTGGGAGATGCTCACACACACTTGTAAGAGGAACTCAGACTCATTTAAAAAAAGAATAAATTTATTTTTAAAGGAGCTAAACACAGAAGAACAACAACAAAAAAAAAACAACCCCAAACCCAAACGGTATAAAAGAACAAACCAATTACTTAAAACTTTCCTGTTTGGTAAAATAGTAAAATGCTCTGAGCTATAGTAATTAGGGGATAGGAAAACTCAAAAAAACAGAGGATTTTCTTAAGCTATGGAAACATGAAACCAAAATCCCAATACAAGTGCAACTAGCAGTTTACTCCTACCAGATAGTGTATCAACTGATTGCACTCTGCAAATGCTACAGAGGCCATGAAAATCCCAATATTATTTTTACAGATTGGAAAAACACAAAGGCCAAAAACAACACCAATAACTCAAATAAAAAACTCATGCTTATGTTTACATAAAAGTTTGATGAGTATAATATATTCGTCACACTCCCACAATTATTCCCCGAAAATACTATAAATATTATTTTGACAATGTAATTATAGCTTTTGCTTTAACAGTGGCAGCAAAGTATTGGCACCACTCCCCCATACAAAAATCCCAACAGACAAAGCAAAGATCACACATGGAAACTGCAACTCTTAAGGTCAGGGCTGTCCCTAATTCCTACGTCTAAAAAAAAGTCTGTTTAAGTTTATATCTGGTTTATTTAAGCTGTAATACACACATAATTTTAATTATGCTAGCTGCAAGCAAAGGAAAACCCCAAATACAAAAATAAATGGGAGTGCAGRTTTTTTAATTCTCTTTTCTTCCAAGCAACTCAAGCATGCTCCTTTCATGCTGCTTTTTGGGAATTAACCCCAAGGACTGTGGCTCCACTCAGGAACTGCTTTCTCCCTCTTACTTGTSACTCAAAAGAAAAGCTAATGTGAACCTAAACTGAGAAATGTCATCTATTAACAGTTCATGATGTCTCTGTATGACAGGTAAAATGATTCAAGCTTTAGAAACTCTCACTCATTCCATGTAAATCAGCACTCAAATGACYTGTTCAAAAAAATCTGCAGCACAGTAATTAATGTATTTGATCACAAAAACCCCCAAAATCCCCAAGAAAACAGTATGCCTTCTTCACAGATAAATATATGGGGCACTGACGTGGGAAGAGAGGGAAGATGAACTTTCCTTCCTTAATCCTGCTGGTTTAAATTTAGCAGCCTTTGTGTATGAGAACCTCCAGAACACAACATATGAACACAAATCACACCTTCTCCAAATCCACACAAACAAGCCTGTGTGAAGACATTTGTTCAGACAGCTACAAACCCTTTTCTTATAGACAATAAAAAAAAAAAAATTTAAAAAAAAACAAAAAAAACAAAAACTGGGCAATGGTTTCCCAAATGCATTGGGTGAGCACTGCTATGATGACTATCTAGTAAAAAGTTACTACTTTTCCACCACATTTTCCAAGCATGTTTTGAAATATTTTTAATATAGAAAACAGTAATAATAATTTGGAAATGAAACCATTCAGTGCAACATGATTAAAGAACTGCAAAAAAAAGAGAAGGTAAAATCCAATTTTTTGGGATAAAACAGAAGAATGAAAAATACTGGACAAGAGATAGAAGGGAAGCACAAAAGATAAAACAGTCAATATTGGCATTCATTAAAGAACATTTAGGTTCCATAACTGACCACTCTGTTTATCTTTCCTGCTGATTTAAAATGCTTTGCTGAATGTCCTGGTATTTCAAATGATTTCAAGAATAGGTGAAAAGCAGATAGACTGTGATGCCAGTACATAAGCCTCTAATGCTCAGATTTTCAAACTAACTAAGCCTCAAATACTCAGCTTTTTCTGCTCACTGGTTCTGCAAAGATACCACTCCAAAATATCCAAGTATTTACTTCCAGCTCATTTTCCTACTGCCAAGACAGTCTTTTTAAGGGGACCATTGYCTTCTAGGAGAAGAAAATAAATAAACAGATAAATATTGAAAAGGAACAGTAAATGGTTAAGAATACATGGCTGCCCATTTAAGAAGAAATACAAGAAAACTGAGTGTGCTTTGGCAGGTTTGAAAACATCCCCTTCCCCTGCTCTTCCATATCATCAAAATTTTCCAGATTTTGRTAACAGATTTTCCACTGTAATTCCCAACTTCCAATCCTTGGGTGAAAAAATGGAAAAGGTCAGAGGAAAGAAACATCTCCTGGGTTTTTTTTCACTGAGTGAGGATGGAACTGAAGATTTTGTTTCCTCTATACCCTCTTGAAAAAATAGAAATCACATCACTGGTATTTACCAAYTTTTGTTTTCGGGAATATTTTTGCAAACATAACAATTTAACCCTGTTTTATTCATGTTATTCTTAGAAAAACAAAAACATTTCATCAAATATCTCCTTTTCTTTAAACCTGTGACAATTACTTTGAATTAACTTTTAAGAAGGAAGAAGGTACCGAATGYAGCTGCTGGAAATTTATTTCCTCTTACTATTTATTTACAGGGATCTCTCCTAATGAAATGTCAATGTGATTTTCTAGTACTACTTTTACTCCTACAGTTTATAATTCAGTGGCTTTTGAAACCCAGCATGTCTTAACTTTCAAAAGCTTCCAAAGAACTCAAGTATCCTTCTTTGCTCAGCCGTGTGATGTTCTCCTGCAGACCTCAGGGGAGCTTTTGTCTTGTTACTTCATCAAAGATGAAATTCTTCCATCCCATCTGGCTTCTGCAAGAAACAGTCTCTGGAAGCTATAGATAGCCCTAGGTCCCTTACWTCTTATTTTAAAGCACATGCTTTTTAAAATTTATTTTTAGTGTCCATGAAGGAGTGATATTTTTATTTATACAGATTTTTGAACTCAGAGGTTACTCCTTGCTATCTCTTCTGCAGTTTCTCCTCCTTACTGACAGATTAAAACACATTTTCCAAGGAACTTTATTCCCACACCATGAGCAACTCACGAAACACCAATGGGTTAAGAGTAACTGGGTTTTCATCAACTAAAAGAAAAATATGCTTAAGAACTGATCAGGTCCAAAAGAGCTGGAGTAATTCAACAACGACTGAGGCTGAACCCATGGAACTATTAATGGTCCTGGAGGGAGAAAAGAAGAAATGGCAGAAAAGGAGAGAGAAAAAAAGGAGGATAAAGGAAAACAGGAGAGGAAAAAGGAGGAGAGAAAAAGGAAGAGRAAAAAWGGAGGGAAAAARGGATAAATAATTTTTAAACAACTAYGTTGGAATTYAAAGAGCATTCTTCAGCATTGGCAGTATTTTGAAGCAGTAAGAGGTTTAAGAGGATGTGTTTACAAACAAAAACAGTAATGCTGCTTCTGTCTGAGCTGAGATGGGAACCAATGAAGGATCAGATTCCACACAGAACAYGAGCTTGCTGCAAAACAGGCATGTCCTTGCTTGTAACTTATTGAGGAGATACAACGTTATCCTTTAGGGTTTTTTCAGGTTTTGGAGAGGGATCCTAAATCCAGAATCACATCCTGGAATCTAAAGATCCATCATCTTGACAAACCTCAACATACCTTCCCAAAAGTCTGCTGGATTCTGCTGGAAAGATTAAGATTTGCCATAGGAAAAAGGAAAAATAAAATTAACCCCACAAACCAAGACACATGCTGAGAAGTGAAGGAGATTTTCTGCTTGGGCTTTTGACAAGGATATTTCCTATGTCTGCTGCAATCCCAACATACTGAACTACTTCTGAGCTCTTAAAGAGATCTGCTTTAAGTTCAGTTAAAGTTCATCTGGCAGMTTCAGCAGCTGCTCCTCTGGCAAATGTTCTTGGTCTTTGTACCCAAAGCAGAAAAAAAAACAAGGTTGTTCTGATGACACATCTACCTAATTAAGAAAATAACTAAAACAAAAAGGATGCGGAGAGGATACTACAAAAATATCATTAAATCTATATTTTGCAGGGAATTCCTTTTTTCTTTAAGACTTAAAAAACTGAGTATCTTATTAGCTACTTGTTGGAAGACTGTGGTCTTAAATCAGTTAACAAAGAAACATAAAAAACCTTGCATGCAATGTTTCTGCATGAGCAGGTACAGTTTCTGCATTTTCAACCCCCAATCAAATTAATTCTGAACCAGGCAGAGGTGGCAGCATTTGTCATTCCTATGGAATGCAACTTAGAGTAAATGAGAAGTAAGCAAGGAGGAAAAGTGGGGACAAACAGCCAACTGCAGCAATACCATCAAAGAAAGGACTAAAAATGTTTGTGTTTTTTTMATGCAAGTATTAAAAAGAAAGGAGACTATTATTACAGGAACAGCTGGGGTGCAGGTGAGATTGRACAATCTTTGCATGCATATGTATGAATTAACTATTTTTCAACCTACCTGAGTTTCAAAGAGCTATTTCAGGACAGAAATTCTAACACAACTTCAAGGATTCTGGCCCTTTGCCTTAGTGCCATAACATCTATTAAAAAAAACACCATTTTCCACAGTGTGTATTACAAGCACACAGGAATTGATCTCATTTTTTAAAGCACTTTTAAAAAGTAAGATATATGGTGAAAACTTGCAGTAGAGTAGTTTTAGTACATACACAGAACTGAGGAGCCCAATTAACCATGTGTATAACCCCACAGCAACTATTTTTAAAACATTACTCCTAGCAGAGAGAATGCAAAGGAGTTTGGATTGAATTGAATAAATATTAGCAATAATTCTTAGTCATACCACTTTGCACAACACCTCTCTTTTGCTGCTTTGATCACACTCTCTCCCTTAACCACCACAATGGTCACAGTAGTGGCCAAAGAATATATACTTTTATTTCATTTCTGGTTTTATCCATTTCAAATTGCACTACACTGAACTTTCCTACAAAAATTACCACACCACTCACTTAACAGCCACCAWTGGGTAAGAGTGCAAACATGCCACAGATCAGGTTAAATGAATTTTTCAGTCTACMGAAAGAATTTTCAATCTGATCTGATAAATTTGATAATGTTGGAGCTTCAAGTTTACTTAGCCTACAATGATTTGCTATGAGAATTTTTCATAGGAACATGATCTGAAACATCTAGTGCTGTTCACTGTGCAGTACATTACCTCCTTCTCCTTAYATTTTGTTTCTATGGAAGCACAATGAAAGTATTTAAAAAACCTTAAAGATATACACGAGGACCAAGAGGGATCATCCAATCCAAGCAGCCATTTGAGGGAGGAAATGACACACACCCAAATGAGCAACTTGAAATACTCTGTTTAACACCTAATTATCTGCCAGAACAAAATACACATGCTACTCTAACCCATGACCTGGTTTGCTATATGAAACACGAGGAGATTCATGAAGGAGAATTACAGTTAGTAAACACAGTACCATTTACTAATTTCATGGGTCTCTTTTGTTTCAACAGTGCTATCCAACTTCAATTCAGCAATTTGCTTTGGTACAACTAATAATCCACAGTCACAATTAACTATTAACTTCTGAGGCAAACCCTGCAGAAGGAGATGGTGCTCTAGGCACTACACTAATTTCCACTKAGAACAAAGTTCATCAGATCACTCAGCAAGGAATTAGCAACACTTGTCTACATTTTYTTTTGTTGTTGTAGTATATGCCATACTCATTGCAGAGGTTCCCCAAAGAGAACAATGCTACTTACAGCATCAAATGAACTCTCCTGGGTGAATACAGCGAATTTTAGTTATAATTCAGACATATTTACCAAATGGCTATGTAGAGTAACAGTCACAAAATAACTGTTACTGAAATACTGTTAAAAACCGTCTTGGCAGTGCCACCCTGTGCTGRTTTTGGGTAGAGGGAGGGCCAGAGAGGTGGCTTCTGTGGCAAGCTTCTAGAAGCTTCTCCCATGTCCAGCAGAGCAATCCCTGATGGCTCCGAAGATGGACAGGCTGCTGGCCAAGGCTGGGCCAGTTAGAGATGGTGCTTATGGCTCTGTGATGACAGATTTAAGAAATCAAAACAAGATGTGCACACAGTTGTTTTTAGCAGAGAAGAGGAGGAGGAGGTGAGAACATGTGAGGGAAACAACCTGGAGACACCAAGGGCAGTGGAGAAGGAGGGGCAGGAGAAGGAGGGGCAGGAGAAGGAGGGGCAGGAGAAGGAGGGGCAGGAGATTCTTCTGCCATGGGGATGACCATGGTAGAGCAGCTGTGCCCATGCAGCCCATGGGATCCACGGGGGATGGAGAGATCCACTCACAGCCCATGGGGGATGGAGAGATCACTCAAAGTCCATGGGATCCACAGGGGATGGAGAGATCCACTCACAGCCCATGGGGGGTGGAGAGATCACTCACAGCCCATGGGGAATCAGGGATCCACTCACAGCCCGTGTTGGATGCAGAGATCCACTCACAGCCCATGGGGGATGGAGAGATCACTCACAGCCCATGGGATCCATGGGGGATGCAGAGATCCACTCACAGCCCATGGGATCCATGGGGGATGGAGAGATCACTCACAGCCCATGGAGGATGCAGAGATCCACTCACAGCCCATGGGATCCATGGGGGATGGAGAGATCACTCACAGCCCATGGAGGATGCAGGGATCCACTCACAGCCCATGGGGGATGGAGAGATCACTCACAGCCCATGGAGGATGCAGGGATCCACTCACAGCCCATGGGGGATGGAGAGATCACTCACAGCCCATGGGATCCATGGGGGATGCAGGGATCCACTCCCAGCCCATGAGGGATGCAGGGATCCACTCCCAGCCCATGGGATCCATGGGGGATGCAGGGATCCACTCCCAGCTGGAGGAGCTCACCCAGAACTGTCTCCCGTGGCAGGGACCCCACTCACAGCACGGGAAGGACTCCTCTCCCTGAGCAGGGAAAGTTCTCAGTGATGAACTGAACAAACCCCACACACAAAATCCACAGCCTTACCAGTCAGTAGCAATTCTTCTTTGATTTGTATTCCATCAAGCAACTNTCTCAGTGATGAACTGAACAAACCCCACACACAAAATCCACAGCCTTACCAGTCAGTAGCAATTCTTCTTTGATTTGTATTCCATCAAGCAACTTGATCAAATGGACAGATGTAGAGATGAAACCCAAGCTCCTATTATTAAATGGGGAAAAAAACCAACATAATTCACTTCATATGAAATACACCCATATCAATTTAAAAGGTTTTACACCACAGTTAACAGGAAATCTATAGCTTCTTCAGGACCTCTGAAACAAAAATCAGCTTCTCCTGTGTTAATGCCAGCATATCAGTAGCCACATTACTACCATCAGCAGCAAATCAAAGAGGTTTATAGCATCACCCTACATTTTAACAATTTTGGGCACAGAACCTTCAGAGCTGAGCACCCTGTCCTCCCTTTTTGCTATTCTTCCTCATCGAACATTAAAAATTAGTAAGTTACTCCTGTAATTTAAACAGCTTTACTGGTGTAAAAACTTTGYTTTGTCTGGAGGTTAAGCATCCAGAACAAAAGTCATATATCTTACTTCTTAATAAAGGTATTAATAAAATATAAAGATATCTTTATATTTTATAAAATATAAAGATATAAAATCCTGGAGGATTTTCAATGCCAATAAAGAAATTAGTGACAGCCACCAAAAAACAACAGTGCCAGCTCAAAGGAAAACATCCACAACTCTCAGATGGAAGCAGAGAAGGCCAAGTAATCATTTAKCCTTTGTCCAGTGAGGATAGATAAGTTGATAGGTAGATTCTCAGATGATTTGCATTGCATTTTGMGATTATATTGCAAAAATTGTGGCATTAATAGAATTTTGCCCCAGCACAGAAACTAAGACTTGGTCCCATGCCATGTTATATTTAGCTCAATAAGTCAAATTTGACAAATCAAACTTGACAATTCCCAAGAAGCCAATTTTAACACTGTAGTCCACAATAATTCTTTGATCTAACAAATGTGTAACAGGTCTTTGGGGTTTTTTTGGTCGGTTGGTTTGGGGTTCTTGTGGGACATCCAGGCAGGGAGGGTGTTTGCTATTTTGTTGGGTTCTTTGAAAACATCAACCAGACTATTAGATTTTCACAAACTACAGCTGGTTGTGTCAGAAGCAACCCTTCAATGATGCAAGAAACAGGAAAATACTGAATAGAGAGGCTAAATAACTTAATGAACCAGACTGATGTAGTATCCACTAATATCAACCTGCCTGTATATAGGTTAATATGCACAGTTGTACATGCTGTGCTTTGCCAGGAAAGCCAGATGGATCTAAATGAACCTTAAAAGACATACTAATGCTGTAAATGACTAYGAAGATTATTTTCTTATTAATTATGTTATAAAAAAAAATTAAAAGAGGAAAAAAGGGTAGTTATACAGTCAGGCTTCCAACAGGCCTATATAATCTGTATAATCAATTTGTATTATGTTATGAACAGGACCCCAAACTGACCTACAAACAGGACAGCTATTTTTGCTTCTTCCATCTTTGAATTCAAGWGATTGCATCAAGCAGGAAATGCCAGTTAATGAATCAATCAACACAGCAGTGTAAAATAAGAATCTCTTTCACAAAACCACACACACATCAGAAGGTGATATTTTTTTTTGAATCATAACTGTACCTCAGGACGTGTTGATTCTTGGCACACTCCACACAGGCATTCCTCAGACATCTGAAGCACTCTGCCACGAGCAGCAGGCAGGGATCCAGATCTCCCAGACCACAGGAGTCCTTACAGCTCTGCTCAATGGCACTTGAGGTGCTTGTCAGGATTTCCAGGACATCCCGAAATACGCTTTCTTTTGCTGTTTCYCTGAAATACATAAATTTGTGGTGACACTTTTATGCTGGGCTACATTTTACTGAYAGCACAGTTCCTGCAGTATTGAGGWCTGTTAGGGCATGGAGGAGATTTACAAAGGAGAGAGAGATGTAAGAAATATAATAACCTACACTAATATCACTAAATTAACACAACATTAGGTTACAGATCTCCAGGAGGTCTGCATTTTATTCTTCAACCTCACAGCTGATCAAGACCAATACTTTTACACATTCTCCATCTACAGTGAAACATTAAAAAAAAACGCACTGCATCACTGAGAATTATGGGGAAGAAGCTACTTTTTACTGTGGTGTAATACTGAAGGGAAAATACCAAAGTGGCACAAAAAACAAAGGCCAAAAGCAGAGCTGGCCCTCAGTCATAAGGAAAAGTGGAGCTTACATAAYCAGAAAGAAAGTGTCTGTCCTTGCTGTAAATGTGGAAGAAGATGTGGGGTTTTTTCTTACATCATTGAGAAGAGACAGAACTCCAAATCTGCCTCTTGAATACTATGGAAGAAAATTCAGACTGCTCAAGCCAGAGCATTCCAGGCAGAAATCGAATCTCAAAGCCTAAGTGAGCAGGCAAAAGATATTCCAAATGAACAAGGACTGAATTAAATGTTTGATAAAGGAGAATTCTGCTCTGAGAAAATTCACATTCATCTCCTGTATTTAAGCATTCAAACAGCAATGCAATTTGAGCATGTACTACAAAGGAATTTTAATGAAAACTGTCCTTCTGAATAAAAAAATCCTCAAATTAGCCAGAAGTGCAGAAAATGTTTAGCTGATAGTAAAAAACCAGCCAAGATTGACTTCAGGTAACTGTTCCACAGCAATGCTTAAAATCAGTTTCAAAAAAATAATCAAACAACAAAGATTCACATACTGACAAAAGCAGCACCTACAAATACTTAAAATGTCTAATTGATTTGGAAARTATTTTCCTTCCATATTTTTCCTTTTCCCTATTTTTTAATTTATAAAACTACCAAAGAGCCTGCTAAGCAGACTTTAGATTAAAAGAATATCTTGCATTTTAGAAAGGCCTTGAAATCCATCCAGAACTGCTCTGGATGAATTCCACAAACTTTTTTTTTCCTATGTCTGGGTGTCTAACACAGCAGCTCCACAATTTATTCCTGCTACCTGTCCTTGATTGCCACATCCATTTCTGCAGGAACACAAAATGAAACAGAAGCACAGGGGTACAGCAGCTCAGCTCTTGGACAAGGAAGACATGCACAATTTCTTGTTAYGTCAAAACAAAGATCAGAATTCCTGTACCCATGCCAAAAGGAAGATTACTGTCACTCCTCGTAAGACTGTTTCATTGTTAAAACAGAAACTCTGCAAGACAACCATTCTAGCGTGGCAGAGTCTAAAACAGTGAMGTTAAAAACAGGAATAAAACCCAGAACTCCAAAAATTCATGAAATTAGCCAGCAGCTATGCAGACAATCCTGATTCACAATTCTGTACTTCCATATAAAGTTTTAGATACTTGCACAGCTCCATTCCTGTAAGCATTTTTTTTCCTAAAAAGCCTTTAAAGTACTTATCCTCCCAATATTCCCAGGAACAGAATACAGCTGTTTTCTTCTTTTTGTAGTTTAGTAAAGGAAGCATATAGAAATCATCCAAAAGCATTGCAAGCCTCAAGWAAATCACACAGCTGAATGCAATCTCCCAAATTCCACACAGCAGGGGCATTATTACCTTACTTTATTTCCCTCTGATTTACACAACATTAGAACTCACATTTTAATTTATTTTGTTTCCACAAACAGTGAACAGTCCTGCAACAAAAGGATTGTCACTAAACATCACAACTTCACACAGAAAACATCTATCGGGTTGTGTCTTTGTAGTTCAACAGCAACAACAACAGGATTTGCCACACCTGGTAAACTTTTTGCCAGATTTTCTCCTAGGCCCATTCTGCCACATCCACATGTACCCACAAAACTTGGTTTTTGGGGGGGATACCTACTCCTTCCAAACACAGTAGCAGAGGTTTCAGGGAGCAAGGCGGAGAAAGTATCAGCCTGCAAGCCCAAAATTTGTACAGGTGCTCCCTTCATTCCAGAGAAATTGAAATGAACACCAGAAGGTCTCCTGGGTCTCCTGCACCCAAGAGATCACAAAAAAATATTTCTAAGTGTATCTTTCCCCTTCCCCTTGACTATTAAATCTGGCTTTGAATAACAAAACCATACTGGGRATTTAAACAGTCAAAATGAAACACTAGCACAATTTTACACCGAGCTGGAGTCTGATTTCTTCATTCTCAGGTGTTAAAACCTTCAAACAACTACTGTTAGAAGAGAGCACAAGCTTCCCACCGAGCTGTGTCTCCTCCCTCCTTCCAGGAAGGACAAAACCCATTCCCCCAACCCCAATCTCGCAGCTGAACCTCTGCAAACGCAGCCTCTGCCAAAGACAACAGCACTGTGGGGTATTGCAGAGGTCTCACTGACCTTACAATGATTCTCCAACAGCCCAATTCTGCCTTTACTGATCTTAAACCTGCTGAGGGGCAGCCAGTGAATGAATGCCAGCRCAGCTCATGCTGCCACACAGTGCACAAGTGCCACCAAGGCCCACAGCCACCACCCTCATGCCAAAGCTTCAACCTCACACAGGAATGGGGCTGTCATCCATCAGAGACTCACATGGGCACATCTTCTGGACACCCTGGAAGGCTTCTGTGGCTTTTTGCCCCAGAGCAGAAATCCCACAGCCACATCCCAGCTGATGTGCCAGCCCAGAATGGCACCACAAGCCCCAGCAGTGTCCCATGAGAGTCGCAGGAGGTTCAATAAAACAAAGTTACACCTGGGTCAGGACAATGGGATCAATCCAGGCTGGGGATGAG
>NW_026623796.1:387208-394334 GCF_030028575.1 Malurus melanocephalus | reverse complement strand
CTGAGGGACGCGGTGCCTCTCCATTGCTTTTATTCTTACCATCYCTTCTGATGTCTGAAAAAAGGCCTAGAAAGAAAACCCCACAGACYGGTGTCTATAGAGCAGGTATTTGTTTATTGCAGCGCTGGGGCTGGCAGGGACCTTAGTGATCATCTAGTTCCACCTGTAATAACATTTTATATATTATTAAAATACAATGTAATAACTTTCAGGTTATTAAAATATTTTTTTAATATTTAATACTTAGCTTCAGGTTTTAAAATATTTTTTTAATTAAATATTTCTTAGATTAGCTTTAGGGGACTACAAGAAGGGAAACAACTCACCTACGTCTGAAAATAAAATTATGCAGAACTTATTTTTAAGGATTCTYCATCAAATGAAGAGGTAGACCGTTCTCTTGAGGCAGCAGTGTTTGAAGCTGGAAACAGAGAAAGATCTGTCTCAGCTACAATTCTGGAAGASAATTTCCCCACTCCAACAAATGCTGGCTCTGCAGGAGATAAAGCAAGTCAAAAACACTGAATTCCTCCAATATCAAATGTTGAGAGGGGCCACTTGTTCTAATCACAACACATGCACTGACTGTGCCCCTTTTTTATTGGGGGCAAATTGCATCAGAACATAAAATTTGGGCTCTGGAAAAAGTTATTTTGCAGTAAAGAAGCAAACCCTGCGGCATAAATATTTTATATATTTCGGGCGTAAATACTAGTTATTCTGACTCTTATTTTGGGCCTGTATTATATTAAGTATGCCTTAGGCCACACAGCTTTGAAGCTGTAGACCAAAAGCTTTTMTTTTTGGTCCAGTATTTAATAGGATCTAGTGGAACTGATTGATGCACTTGGAAAAATGCTTTTGATTTTCCTCTGTTGCTAATCTGTGGAGCACGCCCTGCTGTCGTGCCAGCCCTCAGTTTCCTGCTTACCCTGGGCAAATTACAGTGCCTTGCTGAGGAATTCTGARTATCTATATTAAGATGAGGAAAAGCAGGTCTGATAGGAGGTAGCACCATCTTTTTARACAGAATCCCTATGAAATGGATACAGCAGACTGTCTCAAACCCAAGGATAACTATTGCAGCTCCAGGGTTTATTTGGCTTCAGGTGAGATGTTACAGGTGTCTGAAGGCCATAAAAGAACAGTTACATTTGATGTGGAGATTTATGTATCACTCAGTTGTTATGTAATATCATAAATCAATTTAATTCCTCATAAGAAAGAAATCCCTCCATCTGGAAAAAAAAAAAAAAAGCCCACAAGGCCTTGGAGGAGATGTTCAAAGCCCTTGCATTTTGTCCTGGAACAAATGATGTCTTCCAAGAAGCAAATGCTGATGAAATGCTGTCAGTGTAGGGATTCTTGCCTCGTTTGTTAGATACAGTCAGGTTTCCAGAGGCAATGAGGAATGTTGTGACTGTCACCTGCCTTTCACAAAGGTTTTATGCCACATTTGCAGGGAGTTTTTTTAGGATTASCATTATCCTCATCACGTTAGCCAAYTGCACAAGAACATCAGAGGACACTGTCCTTTCCCTGTTCAGCTGAATCAGAGAGATGCTGCTTAGGATATCTGGTACCCAAATMCCAGTTCCCTGGGAATTTCATGGTACATGAATTTCACCTTATTCATGTACCAGTTGATTTATATTATGTTGAATTTAAAGTCAGTTTTGTCTGATACAGAAGGAAATGCAGCTGAATTGCGAGAAGGATGGGGCAGAATTCCAGGATGTTTTGTATATATTAACTTGCATCATCCTGMAGTTTTTCCCATGCTACGAGGTGCCAGGGAGAGACTCTCCCTATTACAGGGTTAACACAAATTTGGATTAAACTAAACCTTAAAAAAGTCGCTGATTTTTCCTCTTCTTGAGTGTCAGGTGATGCCCCATCCCTGGAAGTGTTCAAAGTCAGGCTGGTGCTTRGAGCAAACTGTTCTAGTGCAAGGTGCTCATGGCAGGGAATGGAATGAGATGCTCTTTAAGGTCCTTTGCAACCCAAAACTGCTCCACACTCTGTAATCTCTGGGAGTAAYAATATTTCAGAGCTATAAATTTCTCTTCTCACATGGAAATAAAAGCAGAAGGAGCCGTTTGTCCATCTGTTCACCTGTGCAATGGTCTCCTTAAATCCAAAACTCATCCAAATAAAATCACCTCCTGTGTCTTCATCTGTCTGCCACACATTATTCACTTGTTAGATCTCTCCTCCCACAYTTTACCAGCCTCATGCCTCAGTAACACAGCATGACTTTATTAAGTAATATAAATTAATGATTAAAATATTAACTATTAATTCCATGCAAACACAGACATGTTCAAGACACTGGCAGGGATGGGCAAGCCTGCTGATCTGAGCRAGTGCTGATATTCACAGAACACAAATACTGGTTTCACCCGAGGGCAAAACAAGGAGAAAATCCTCTGGTGAGTCAGAAGTGGAGCCTCATTTGGCAGAAATCGGCTCTGGGATCTGACTTCTCTCTTCCTTTTTCTCTTTGCCCATCATTTTTGTGACTCTGCAACTGTACAAAACTCTGAAAACACCTTTTTTTTTGGGAAAACACCTTTTTTTGCCTCCCTTTCAGAGTGATCTGGTTTAAAGGTCGAATTTAAGGTATTAAAGCACAAWATGGTGTTTGTGTCTGCTACATTTTGGTCATTTTGGTTTTGTCTGTTATCCATGCTCACCCTGCACTGGTGGAACAGCCATCCTTGGCTCTTCCTACTCCCAGGCTGTGTCAGAAATACCAGAAGCCCCTGGTGCTGGGAACATGCAGGGTGAGAATTCTCACCCTAATTCTCTCTAATTCTCAAAGAATTTGTGCAACCTCTGCACCACAGSCTCTGTTCCTCTGCTTCTGTTTTATGCCAACGCCATCAAAAGCCTGAGACACATCCTAGATGTTGCTTTTTCAGCTAGAAACTCCATCCAGCTACATCAGGTATAATTTCCCAAATCAATATCCTCATACCTCCTAAAATGCTATTTACACCTGTGCATGCCTGACTTTAAATATGCACTGTGGTTTCCCAGCAGTCTCCATTTATGGACAGACGAGGAGTCACTTGATAAATCAAAAGCAGGTAACAGTCAGTTTTTGCTGTACAGGACAAAGGTTTGTAAGATCATCATGTCAGATGAAGAGTCTGAGTACAGTGTGCACCTTCATTCCTGAAGTAAGGAGTGCCTCTGCTGAGGAATCTGTCATAAATCACATTTTTAGTGGGACTGGCAAAGCCACATAACTCTGGCCTCGGGGAATCCGTCTAATTTGTCAGCTAAAATTCAGTCTCCTGCTAGAAAACGAGTCCATTCATGCTTTGTGAAGGCTAATTGCCCATGGAAGGAATCTGCTCAGGGAACTGTCAGTGGCACCATCACCTGGCTGGAGATTCCCAGGGGAAGTCAGCAGAGCTCCACTTCCTCTGGAGCTGACCTTCAGCACTGCTCTCCCCCAAAAAAAAAGCAGGGTCAGACCCTTAGATCAGTTGAGGAGACAGAGGAGTTCTTTTTCACCCATGTTCTTCTTCAGCCCTGCAAGAAGCTGCTTAAACTCACTGTCACTTGTGAACAGCCACGAATAACATCCAGAAAATAGGAGCTTCCTAAAGTCATCCTGGGAAGAAACACTACTTCAATTCTTAAGAACTTGTTTTTTAAAATCATTCAAGTGCACTGTGAACTGCAAAAACTCCAACGCTGAATAAATTGCCATAAATTTAATACTTCCTATTTCAGAGAAGACCTGAGTTTCTTTATTGGACTAATGAAAGTAGTTACAAAGATTTTCTAAGCACAACTCAAAGTTTAGCTTCCTCCCATAACATTAGGCATGCAGTATGTTTTTTTCTCTTCTAGGATATTATTCTCTGTTGTTTGTTCCAAACTTCAATAAGAAGAGTCACTCTATTTGTTCCACATTAACTGCATTGTTAAATGATCATTTCTTTTTCCTAATAAATATGTAGCCCAAACTTTGAGTATGTCTCTAGAACAGCAATGAGGATGGGAAGGAATGTTGAGAAGAATGGTTGGATCTTGGGAAAAAAAAGCAATTGTTTGCAATTACTAGCARCCATTAACAAGTAGAGGTTTAAGTACTTGCCAAGGCTAATTTAGGATCCTGTAAAAAATCTCTTCAATTGACTATTTAACTTACTTTTACAGTTATTTATCATGCAGTTGTGAACAGGTCATCTGGWCTGAATTAATGATATTAAACAAGGAAAGTAGGTACGAATAAGGAGATAATTRCTTGGAAAAGGGATTACATCCAGCTCCAACCCAACTATGGCCACACTTTTTATCTRTTAGAGAAATATTTAGTTCAAAAATAATTACCAAAAAAATGTTCCCTGCAATTAAAAACTATATTGCAGATTGACCAAGTAAGCTTGAATTCAGCAGGGTATTTTGCAAGAAACAGAGTAGTTCTGGGGATGATTACGAGCCTTAAAATAACGCCCATGTTTAAGTTTCTTGATGTACCAAGTCCCCTTTGTTCTGTTTGACTCCATCAAATTTGTGTTTGTTCTATTAGATGGCATCAATGACGAGTCTCTTTGCAGAGTGCTTTGTAGAAAAGGGGGCATAATTGTCTGAAAAGAGGCCTATTAAGTGTTTGCTTTTAAATCAAAGAACACTTTTGAAATATTAAATAAAGAAAGTCTACAATATATGTCACTCCAATCCATCTCAAAAATACTGATGCACATTAATGATTTACTTTGAGCTCATACCTCTATTTGCTTTTGTATTCAAAATGTTGTTACCTTGGTAACCCCAATAAGTTAAATTCTCCATCTAAAGTACACTCTCTTAAGGAAATTCATCTCATGAGAGCACTTTTCCCATTATTCCCCTTTGTAAAGGAAGAAATAGTGACTGGGTTTGTTATGAATGGGTCATTTTTGTCTTTTCTTCCTCCCCTCTTCCGTCCCATTAACGACAGCTGAGATTTAAACACAGCAGCACATTCAGCCTGCGTTCACTGTTTAACAAAGATCCCASTCTTAACCAAGCTGGGCTGCTTTACTCCAGTAAATATGCTGGAAAGAGCCTTTCTAAGGAATTTTTCCCCTTATTTCAGAGGATACCTTCTTTCTCAACAAGCTGTCCTTTCATGTATTCCCTCAAACAAGAGCCTCGTAGCTCCATTCTGCCACACTGGTGTCCCACACCTCACACTGTTCTGTGAGTGTTTCTGTGGCCACACATCCCTGTGGGTTGGTCACCAGATTTCCCTGTTCCATTTTTTTTTTTTTTTCATATTCTTGCTGTTATTTTTTTAGTTCCTGATGTCAGTCCACCATGGTGTGGGTCAACACTGACCTYGACACGAGGCAGGAGATGGGGGCCTGCAGAAACAAGGGCAGGACAAAGAAGGGACATCTGTAATCCTTTCTGTCCCCTCCTGGCACAGGGCAGCACAGGGCTGTCAACACCAATCTAACCACCAAGATAGTCATGGAGAACTCTAGAGAATTACACCCAGGGAAAAACATTCCCAGGAAAAGATGGATGGACAGAACCCTACAGAGTCCATCTCCAAGCAGGTCCAGCACAGCCACAATCACACACTCTGCTRATGCCAAAAACAGAAGATTGGTTGAGCACTGTGGTCTACATGACAAATCAATGTTTGTTCCAGATGTTGATTTTTTTAAATTAAGAAGATTTATTCAGACCAATGTAGAAGAAACAAAAGGAGTAAACACAGGCTCAAAGTTTCAGAARAGTTTCAAACTCGTTATTCAACATTATTTGCTTGCTGTGTAATCTCTTCCTCATCATTCATTGACCTCTGGCAAACAAAGAGTTGAGCTGACAGCAGCTTCCAACTTTTCTTCCTCAAGCACAAATTCTTAAAAACACCTTCTGTCTAAAGTTGTATTTCARCCTTTCCAGACAGTCTGTCTAATAATCTAATAACTAAAACCACCACCCTACTTGTCTTTCTCATTTAAGAAATTTGCAAAGGGATCTTCACAGATAGGGAGACCTTTTTCTTAAAGAGAGTAAAAGGGAAAAAACTCTGAAARAATTGAAGCCAATCTGCTTATAGAAAGACAGAATCTCTTTTCTTGATTTTTTCCCCCTTTGATTTATATAAACATCTTGTTAATCCCTTCAGGGTTTCTGAGAGAAAAGATGTCTGAGATCCCTACACGGCAATAGAGGTTAGATACATGTGAAGCAGAAAAGATTGACTGATTTAATGATTAAACAAAGACAGGAGGCATAAATGACTGAGGAATCTATCAGAGAAACATATTAACTGGAGTTTCCTGATTTGTCTACCTTTGCATTTTTAATAATTTACTTAGAGATGCTGAGGTGACTGTCTCACTTAGACCTTCCTAACCTTAAATGTAAAGAGGTTTTATCCTCTTCAATCACAGAAACCCCCATCAGACTATATCCAGTTTGTTAGAGGTWATAAATCAGACTCAGTTCTGATGCAAGCTTTCCAAATTTTGGGTGTTGTCACCTTTGCACATTTTTGAATTTAGATCAAATAAAGTGTTTTTCTGATTTATTTACAAAGACTGTAACATTTTTTTTTTCTTTCTTTCTTGGGTAGATTATTCCCTGAAATTGTCCCAGTTTTGAAGTSAGGATAAAAAATGTTTATTGGCATTTTATGTGAGGGAGGAAAGAAGTGCCTTGAAGAGCCCTTACACTCTACAGACACGATTAACATATAAAAGGAAATGAAATTTGTGTGGTTATATCCGTTTACAATGACTGGAAAAGGATGTCCAGGTTTGCCCCTRGAGCACAAACACCATCAGGGCAGTATCCCAGGAGCTTTTCCCATCCAGAGGGACAGAAATATCCTGCTCAGCTGGCACTCAGTTTCCAGCACTGATGTCCCTCAGCGAGGCAGAGCCCTAAAATGGTTCCAGTTGAAATGGGATCAGTTCTTGGCTCTGCTGGCACAGCCAGCCTTGTCTGAGGGGCGTTACCAAGCAGGGAAGTGTTTGGGGTGAGAAAGCCTTGATTACCTGTGAAAAACACCCAAGAACAGGAGAGGCTCTTTGGGGGAGTTTGGCTGCTCCAGCTTGGGTGAGGCCTGAATGATGATCATCGAGTGRAAAGGTCCCACAATCCCTTT
>NW_026623796.1:374222-386738 GCF_030028575.1 Malurus melanocephalus | reverse complement strand
CTTCCTACAGAACGTGTCTTCCTAAAAACGTGCAGTTTTGCTCAGTGCAACATTTGAGTTATTTCTGCCTGGGGCTCAGAGCAGAGCTACTCCAGGAGSACCCCAGAGCCAAAATCCAGAATCAGAGTCTCCCCATTATGTTCCAGTTGGGAACACGCTCATATTAGGGGAGTTTTATCTCCTCTTCCATTAAAATTTAACTGTGTTGCCTCACAAATTATTGGAAAAGAAAGCCAAAGTGTCATCCATGTATGGCCACTTCACCTTCCTCCCCTTTCACCCCTGCAAAAGCTGCCTCCCAAAATTTGCTGGTGCATCCACCGTGGTCCCCAACTTTGGGAAGGAGCCCTTCAAGGGAGGTGAGAGGAGTTTGTGGCCCCAGAGGAGAAGCCTGAAGGGCGTTTTCCTCCTTTCTGCCTTGCTTTGGAAGCTGAGGGGAGGGCAGGAAGGTTTCTCCACATGTTTGTGGTTCATCCTCACAAATATAGTGTCAGGCCCGGGGCCAATACAAACACCGAGTTTTTCTTCAATATAAGAATGAAAAAAATACAGTTCCAGCTCTCTCCAGAGTGKGAGTGTGTTTGCAGAGGGAGGGAGGAAATGAGGAGGGCTCTGAGAGCTGTAGCTGAGTAATGCTGATCTCTGCCTTTAATAGTCCTTTTGTGGAGAGCATGGCTATTTCCCCTGGTGTGCTTTAGAGCTGATTATAATAACAGTAATAATTAAAAAAAAATTATATATTCTAATAAAAATCAAATATAATAATATAATAAAAATATAATAACATATAATAATTATAATTAGAATGGAATAAAATATAATAACATATAATAATTATAAAATTCGAATAAAAATAAAATATAAATATATTATCTTATCATATATTATTATTAATAATAATAAGCTATTCAAGCATACCAGGAAAAGAACTCAAAGGAGCATATCTTCATTCAGTAGGATAAGAGGTTTGATAGGATTGCCAGCATGCCTGGTGAGCTGAGGGAGATACAGGTGCCTTAGGCCCCGTGCCACCGTGGAATCTCCAATACTCATTCCTGACAAAGATGTGAGGGKTTTTTATTTTGTCTTTAAAATATTCCCATGCTGTAAAATTCTGCGAAACCTTTTCAGGTGTTGGTAAAAATGTTCARCTTTAAAATAGCAATCTTGCAATCTTTTTAGTTTTCTCGTGCCTGGAGAGCCAGTGCTATTTCTGCATGAAGCAGAAATAGCATGAATAAAATAAAATTGATCAAAACAAGAACTTTGCAAGAAAGGCAACAACTGAAATGGATCCTGTTTTATCACAGGTGAAAATTTTGTTTACAGGTGTTCAGCCACTAAAAATGAAATTGAAAACAAAAGAGATTATATAAATTAATAAATTATTCATGGCAGTTAGTTTGTCAAGCATCAATCCATGCAATTTTTATTAAAAATAAAGATACTAGCCCAGTTTCCTTGCCTGGTAATTACATTGCTGCTATTTAAATTTCCCCTTCAGTTCAGCATTTTCTTTGTGTCTTCTTCTCTGAAAAGTGCCTGACAAACCTGTGCCACTTTCCTTCCACTGCTGGGCAGTAGCTTTGGGTTTTTCTACAGTCCTTCCTGTTCCTCTACCCCAATAGGTTTCATATTTCCTTGCCTGACAGCACTAAAAGAAAGGAGCTCAAGCCACAGCATTGCAAAATCTAACATTTCAAAGATTTTCATACAATAAAGTATCTAACTGCCTGTGAGTGAAAAGCTCTAGCTGTGTCAAACTCCACCCAAATCAGCCCAGAAAGGTCACTGACATTGCCCAGCCTTCAAAAGCTGCTGCAGAGGTTTTCCCGTTAGCTGGGACCCCAATTCCAGCCAGTGACAAACATCACATCCTAACGCTGGGCTGGGGATTATCCACATGGCTCAGCTTTTGGAGAAAACTCACAAACATCCTAAAAGCAGCTGAAGGYTGTTCCTGCAGCTCCACCTTTTGGGAGCTGGGGATCAACCAATCTGCTTGAGACGGTTATTTCTGCACAAGGAAAGGAATGAACCTTGTTGTATTTGCGGCTGACATGAATCTCTCTGAAATAGAAAGAATGAAGCTCCTTGGAGGTTTAAAGATGCATTGATCACAGAAAGGATTACATTACATCTGTAATGTSATGTACTAGGCTGGAGATCCTTTTATTCTGAATAGTTTCTGCTCAGTATCAGCAAGGATCCTGATTTATGAATGTATTTATAACAAGAATATAAGTTATGTGTACTTATAACAAGAAAGTTTCATTCTTTCTGTTTAAGATTCCCTTGGACTCTTCGTGCCAGGTTGARAGGTGCCCAAAGTTCACCACGTCAGCGTCTGACCCACGTTGAATTCAATACTATTCTTGCATTTTTGAGATGGATTTGGYTTCCAATCCTCACTTGCAGCCTCAGAAGAGATTGCAGCCCAGAGATTTCATGCAATAAGGTGCAGAGTACCCTCAGCACTTTGGTGATTTCCAGTGGGAGATCAAATTRTCCTGTCCCTTTCTGACAGAGCCCAGCACACAGCACGAGAGATCCTGTCCTGTGCTGGTGGGCTGAAGACATCTGAAACTTCACAGAAAACAGTCTGGATGGCATAAACTTCCAAAAAATATGGATCTGGACTACAACACGAGGATGGAATGTTGGGGAACAGCAGCAGGAACAGAATGAAAAAGATAATATAATGTGCAAAAGATAAGATTTTGACAGTATCGTCATTTATTCGTCATTTACTTCTGCTAGAAAAAGCATATTTGGAAAGTTATGGTAAGTTATGATACATATGTCTTCCACTGGGACTTAAACCAAGCCTGTGGTGGGTTTTAAGACGAAAAGATGTTGTGGCAGCCAAGAGTGACCTTTAAGAGAAGAGAATCCCCCCAGAAAAAATGGCCTCACTTGTTGGTTCCAGGAACTTGGGGGATGARTGAAAAAAATCATAACTCACACATCAACAACATAAACCCCTTTTTACCTCTTTTCACTCTTCCACCATGGATGAAGTTTATTTGATGAATATCAGACATGCATTTGCCTTTCATCACTTTCCAYGTCCTAAACCTTGCCCGAGACTCAGCCTCTCTGTTTGCTGAATATTAGATGTGCACAGGAGCAATTTGGTGTATATAATGATAGGCATGATTGTTAAATTGGTTTCCAGTGTCTTTCAGGCTGCGTCCCTGCAGAATTRCAATTAAACACTTGACAAACCACAAGGCTCTGCTAATCCCACTTCAAAAATCTCTGATGGCAAGGACAGCAGCCTGCCTTCCTTCTCTACTGAAAGACAGGGAAACCCAGCATTACTCAGACTTTTAAAAATACTCTTTCCCTTCGCTTGGGTGCTCGTGTTTCAGCTGTAACATTCTGCCCATTGCTGTGGAACAATCTCCTCTTTGTTCAGCCCTGCTACCTCATTTCTTTCTATCAGCCTTTAATCCCTGTCAGGGTTTCACCTTTGCAACGATGAGGTCACAGCTCATGTTGATTGGGAAAGGAAATCCTGATGATTGTTGCTGACAGAAAGCTGATAATGCTGGTTTGGGCAGCAATAAATTCTCAGTCTCTAAATGAAGACTAATCTTTGAGGCAGAAATCACCTCTTTCAGTAGTTTTTTTTGGGCCTCATTCACAAATATTTTCCCATGCTCAAGCTGCCTGACCTTTGGAGCATTCAATGCACCTATGTTATTGTGCAGAACTGTTTTCCAGGGATCAAAATAAGCGGCCATCTATCAGTTAGAGGCAGGTGAAATTATGACATAAATCAATAGCGTTACCCTCAATGGGAATGCAGCACTTGGAGCTCTCTGCAACCCTAAGTGCCAAATTTTTCTCTGCTGCTGAGCCATTCCTTCCTGGCAGCATTTTCATTTCTACAAATGACTGGTGTTGTCAGGACCAGTTATTTTTATTTGTTTCAGGACAAAAGAACAACACGGAGAGAGATTTTTTAAAAAAGTAAAAGGGGTGAGCAGGAGTGGTTTGTGCTGTTAAACCCATATTGCCAACTCAAAGACTAATTCAATTAAGAGAGTTTTAAAATAACCCTTTAACAACATCAGAAACCTTGGCTTTGGTGTGGTTCAGTACCCAAAATCGAGTGTGGCTGTTGAATTGGCTGCAGGAACCATCCCATGCAAACTCTTTGCACCTCCTGTGAGGACACAGCTCCTTGTCAGCAAAGTTCCCCAATACTTGGACAAGGAGAACTCTCCTGGAAATCCAAGRAATTCAAATAAAYGACGATACTGTCAAAATCTTATCYTTTKCACATTATATTATCTTTTTCATTCTGTYCCTTCTGCTGTTCCCCAACAYTCCATCAACACGCTGCAATTTAAAGCTCCTCCTGTGTCTCATCTGCCCACCAGAGCCTCAGAGCTCCCAAGTGCAGCTCTTTGTGCATTAATTCAGTTCTGGACAAGCTCAGTGCTCCAAGATTTGAGAATCTGGTGGCTGAAACCTTGGCTCCCTCCTGCCAACCCAGCCTGGCTAATGTTTTTGTCTCTCAGCAGGCTGTACTCACCCCTTTGATCAAAACAGCCCAGGACTCTGCTCTGAATGCACATTTGAACTTTACAAATTGGGTTTTCCCAGCTAACAAAGTGGGCATTTTACTCCCTTTCCTGCCTGCAGTAACAGAGCTCCCTGCTCCAACACACAGCTGGTAACATTTTAGGCAATCCCTATATAATCCATTATAATTTTTTTCTTCCTTCCACAGCGCGTTGATCTTCCCAACGGCAAAAATCCACTCTGGTCAAAATTCTCTCTAAATGCAGGCTCCAGGCAGGCTGCAGAAGGGGCAATTGAGGCACCTGAACACGGATTTGTGCTGGCCACAATGCTCACAGCAGGCTGGCAGAGGGGCTGGGGGGACACACACCTTTCCAGAGCTCAGGCAGGCTGGAAAGGAGCTGTGAAAAGCTCTCAGCCAATTTTGGATATCTGAGCCTGTGCAGGCAGCCCTGTACCATCAGAGGAGAAAATTGCTTCTGTTTTCATCAGCAGAATAGGTGAGTTTGGTCCATACATTGTCAAGGTTCAAAAATTAATCATTACCTATAGAAAGCAGCACTTCAGTGTCTGTTCTGGTGTTCCCATCTTTGCAAGGACACATCTCACTATGTCTGCATGATAATCCTTGTGCCTACAGGTTATTATTTCATGTATCTCATTGTGTCTGCATGGATCACATTTTCCAATCCTTCTGTCAACTGAATCTACTGGCCTGTGGGTTAAACTCTTCAGAGGAGGAAGGGAAACTTTGTTCCTTGAGTTGTTTTGATTTTAGGATTCTCTGCTGTCTTGGTTTAGTGAAAACTAAAGCTGCTGCAGTACAGAGAGAGCACCTGCCTGACCTGGTTCCCATTGCCTGCCTGGGATGAGCTGAAATTCCTGAAATGCAAGAAATGATCTCTGCAGCATCGTGGTGATGCTCTGGCTCTTGTTTCTACCCTGAGATGCAAGAAATGATCTCTGCAGCATCGTGGTGATGCTCTGGCTCTTGTTTCTGCCCTGAGATGCTGCCAAGACAAAATACTGCACAAATTGGTGAGGAAATCCCCTGCAGTGTGAAAGCCAGGCTGATTTGGAGCCCAGCACCATCCCTGGCTCCACTCCAGGGGATTCCTCTGCTTTGTGCCAGCTCCTTTGACACCTGGACGTGTTCTGCCATAATCAAAATTTCATTGCACAGGAGCAGAAAATGGCACATCCTGGAAGGGAGATATGTGTGCAGAATTGCTGACTGCTGATGGATGAACTCCCAGTGGATGGCACTTATTTCTCCCAGACCAGATCAACCTTCTGTGCATCCCTTTACCAGCAGTTTTTAACAACAAACACATCATCGTTTTTTTTTTCTTACAGATTTGATGCTAAAAAAAAATGTGTTATGGTTTTAAAGTCAGTTTGTTTGGTTTTTTTTTTAATTTATATTTTTATATATCAATATTCAAAACAAAGGTAAAGAAAAAGTAATCCTAATATTGCTGAAATACAAATCTAGCCCATCCAAACTGGTATGCTGACTCTTACAACAAAAAAAAAAAAAAAAAAAAGCATGGAAAGCCCGTTAAGGAAAAAAAATAGGGATGTCGAGTACAGGTCTCCTATTTTGCAATGACTTTTTAACCCATTTACACAACTAGAACTGAGTAAAGATTTTATATAAATAAATGCTCTTCCTTGGAGCACAAACTGTTMATTTCATCAGCATTTTAACTCTGTTGGCTGCAGACACTTTTCCTTCCAACTCCATATTCCATATTCTAAGATTTCTTAYCTTTTTATCACCTTTTTGTTCAATGTTTTTATGACAGATAGGACCAGGCCCTSTTCAGAATATTTGTTTTATTCTGTGGGTGACATTTTCTGGTCCAGCCTCKTGCCTGAGAAGCAAAGGACCTGGCAGATCTGACAAWCTGCATTTTCCAGGGAATTGAGACRCTGCAGAGATGCCTGACCCAGGAATCCCTCATGATCCAAGGTGGGAGTTGGGAATTTTGAAGGTCAGGTTGACATTTCAGGGCTTAATGTTTGGTAGAGAAATAAGGATTTGATAATGAAAACTTTAAATGGTTCAAAACCAAAGAGTCTTGGTGAAATCTGGTGATTTCACCTAAAACAGAARGGCACCTAAATTCTCTTTAGCAGCACAGAGTACTTCTGAACTGTGCAGCAATTTCCATCCTTACACACATACCTCTGATAAAAAAACCAAAACTTCCTTCTTCCGGGTAATTTAGAAAAATGGTTTAACTTCCTTCCCCTTTTTCTGCAGAAATTAACTACTCTAAATGGATGGGGCAGGTTTAAAAAAAAAAAAAAATTACCCATTTAGCTCTATGAACTAGGGAGCTCACAAAGTGGTATGATTCTTTTTTTTTAATTTTGTTATAGTTTCTTAATCCCTAGGATGCAGTAGATAGTGCCACCTCCTTCACTTCCACAGATGGGATTTTCTTGTCCTCACCTTCAGCAAGTTCACTGTGTTTGATTTTCATGTTCTATTAGGCATGTCTTTGGCAGTTGTTTTACAAACTTCATCYTTTTGATGCCACAGAAAACCTGATGCTTCCTGGCAGACCTGGATAAAMGGTCACCAGCTCAATAGGTACAAATGTTCACAATTTTTCCACTTTGGAAGAGAAAATCCCAWTTTTTTTTTACTAATTTCTAGCTACTAGGAGCTGGCCACAGTCCAAGCACCATTTAGTWCTTTCTGGCTAGCCTTAGTTAAACACATATTTGTAATATTCAAAACCTAAACTGTAGTTACAGAGTTATGATGGTATCCATTACAGTAGTGCTTTTTTTTAATCATTATTACAACTTCTGCTCAAAATGTTGGCAGTATTAGGACAATTCAGCAMTGTGTAATTTAATTTACCTCACATCCAGAGTCGAGGGTGGTCGTTCTGATCAGCTCCAAGGTCACACGTGGGCTGGGTTCACAGAAAGTTGGTTTTGGCTTTGCCTGAGTGGAGAAACCCCAAATCTTTTATGAGCTCTCCTCCATCACTGTGATCAGGATCACTGAACCTGATCTCACTCAGCTCAGAACCATCAGTTAATGACAAAATAAAAAAGTTTATCACCATGTCAGGGATCAACCTGCAAATGTTGCTCTGTGAGCATGGCCAGGCCAAGACAGCATCACCTTCCATTTGATTGATTTCCTTCCATCTGATTTATTGGCTTTTAATCTAAATGGGGTAAATTAGTGGGCAAGAGGGTAGATCTACTTGTTCTCAGATAAATGAGATCAGGTTCAGGTGATACAGTGATAGGGAAGAGCTGATAAAAGATTTTGGGTTTCTCTACTAAGGCAAAGTAGAAAGAAATTGCAGAATGCTGTTATTTGCACGTACTGAAAAAAGAAAATTATATGAAGGGCCACACTTATTTTGATTCTACTGAATTCCAACAGCCTTGTCTCCTGGCTGCCTGGAACCACCTCACAATTATTTTGAAATCCTCCAAAAGAGATTACTCTGCTGTCCTTGGCATTGTTTGCTTCTTTTGACTGTGCAAAAAGTAGGTGAGAGTGCAGATTTAATATCCTCATATGTGTTGTATCTTCCCTGCTGCTCTTACGAGTGGCATCATCACAATTCACAAGCAAAAAAAAAAAAAAGTTCAATGAGCCACATCAGCCCTGTGCCATCTCAAACYCGAGGCTCCAGCCTTGGGTGAAATCTTCTCTCTGGAACACATTTTATAACCWGGGCTCTGGCCTCATTTTGGGGGGAACTTTAGAATAGGGGGACATCACTGCATTTGTTAAGTTTCTTGTTGGGGAATTCTAAATTAGATCTGCTAATTTGTGGAAACTATAAAATTTATATCCGTGCATTTTCCTGTGTTTCTTTGTGCACCTGGGATCCCAAACACTGAGGTAAAACCCTTTTATCCCCTTAACTGTRTTTCAGTCATAATTAAAACTGATGAATTTACAGCAGCCATATCACACAATTTTCCTGGGCAGCAGAAACCATGGCATGATTTGAAATATTTCCCACGTGACCTTCTTTATTTCCTCACATCTTAACAAACATAACAAACTTGAACAAGGAGTTATTTCTCTTCTGTTCTGTAATAAAAAAAAGATACATTATTTTGATGCCCAGAAAATACATTAAACATTCATTTATTGGTGAGATTTTCATTATATTATTACATATGCCTTGGTTTGGCGCATAGGAAATTTACAGTTTAACATGCTGATTTTATTACCAATTTTAAAAAGCCATGAAACTCTACAAAGTCAGGAGGTAAGGTCTGAGTTTTCCATGTACATTTATTTCTGAGCACRGGTGAGATTGGAATTGAAGCAATAGGCCGTGTTCTTGCAGCAGAATAATTTCAATGAGAGGTACTTTTTTAATTAGAATCAAACACAACCTTACAATCAAATAATAAGTACCAAAAAAATGAGWATTTTTATAATATGTGCAATAGCTTTTAGTCTCTTACTATTTCTAATTCCTTTTGCAYTTCCTCTGTAACCACAGATGAATGGCACTTCTTGAACACCCAGGCTGAACTTTTCAGAAATTTTTAACAATTATGGCAGCCAAATCAGAGGGCCCAAACTGAACTAATTATCACTCTCTGACAATCCTCTTCAAGGCAGTTAATTTGAGGTGAAATTTTTAATCCTTATCCAGCCTCTTCCATCCAAAGACACCACGTACTCATCGCAGTGAACTCTGTTTTGTTGCACAGCCTGTCACTCAGGTTCTCTGGCCAAGGAGCAAGAATTGAGATCTGCCCAAACATTTAGGAAAAGTCTTAAGTTTCACCAGGTAGTCAAGCACTTTTACACACTACTTATTTATACAAACAACTACATCAGGCTCACTTAATCTGCTCCACCCTATGTCTAACCAACGTAACAGCTCGTTATCTGTCTTAAACCTATAAACCAAATATTTAAAAATAAAACAAAAAAAAAAAAAAAAACAACACTATTGGGTTTTACAAACAAATATATGCCATACTAGCTGGTGGTAAGGTTTTGGGCTGGAGCTGTGGCTGTCCCTCAGAACCAGTACTCAGAGACGAAGATGTGCACGTTGACGATGTTCCGGTGCGACACCACCCCGCCCATGACGTAGTTCATCTCCAGCTTGAGCACGGCGTGGAAAGGTCCAATGATGGGCCTGACCTGGCGAACCACACCTGTGGGACACACAAAGGGGGCTGAGATGAGCAGCACAACTGGCTAAACCTGGGCAGGAGGAGCTGCACCACCCTCGGAGTTTTATCTGTTGAAAGCTTGCRAAGCAAGAATAAAACACRGCTTTTGGATCAAAAACCTTGAAGRTYCAGAATGAGTGCTAAAATGTTGCACATGGCAAAACCCTCCTAAATATTCTGAAATCAGTACTTTTTTTTTTTTGCCTTTTATTTGATTCAATGAGCATGCTGGGACACTGCTTTTACAAAGCACAGAAGGAGATTTTCCAGGGTAACCCCGAACGCACATTGCTCTGAGGCACAGCCGTGAATGCCATGGAATTCCTGGTATTGTGTTGAAAACCCCATTTCATTTGGAAGAGTAGAAACTACCTGTAATGCATCAGTAAAACCAACCCTTCCCCTGTGACCATCAGAGGACACCATGCTGTAAATCACTGAGGATGGAAATGGWTGGGAATAAAGTTCAGCGAGGAAAGGGGGCTGTCCCTGCTCCTGTCACTCCTCCACCAACCCAAAGGCTCCAGGTCAGGTCCTGGACACCTTCTCACTTCTTGTTTATTTTTTAGTGTTTCTTTTTTATTTTCCTGGTGTTTCAGAGCAAGCTGCTCTCATTGAAAGGATGTCCCCAAATGTCAAAGTCACAGGGAGCCTGGAGGGACCCACTGCACAGACACCTCCTGCCCTGGCAGGGGTTTTGTAGGGAGTGTTAACAGCTTGCATGGGAGAAAAACGCCACRTCCTTGGCTGTCTTGAGAAAAGAGATTGGAATGAAGAATTGATAATGCARGTGGCTTACAATTATAAACATTACTAATACTGTAGCTTTTGCAAACCTACCAATCCTATGCTGATGAGTAGAAAGTGACAGCCTCACTGACCAATGTATGTGTGACACAAATGTATGCACTGGTTACTAAAGTGGATAAAAGAAGCCTGTCCCAGAATAAAGAAGTTACTTTTTGTGTGTATATATGTGTGTCTTTGTGTCATTTTGTGTCGGCTGTCTGGCCAACAGCGACAGGGTTTGACTCAGAAGGAAAGCTCAGTTTAAGGAAGGATGATCTGTGCTCCTCCTGCATGGTGGGGGTTTTGTTTCACAGGCAGCAGCACCATCCCAGAATCCCAGCAGAGCTCCCTGTGAACACGCTGGCCCCAGATCTGATGGGAGACATAAATGTTTGCTTATGCAGGCTGTCAGCACCTTCTGCAAAGGCAGCCAGGACACTGCAGTCCTGTCCTGTTCAAACACTCACTAATATCTTCAGCATGCAGCAAAATTGCAAACTTCTCACCACAGTCACTCTGCCTGCCATATTTGATGAATACACTTTTCAAGCATCCTGCCCCCTGCAATTTATATCACATACATTTATATATATATACTTATATTTTATTTTCTTTAGCTTTCTTGGCTACTCTCCTGCACCTTATAAAAACRGCTGGGCTTGGCAGATGATGTATTGAAACAGAAAAGCCTTGCTAAAATTGCCCTYCCTTCGGGGCAGCATTTAAAGCATTTTACTAACAACACATCCCATTATTGCACACAGTGCTCTAASAGAACCACGGAAATGCACTGAAATCACTCCAATTTTTGAGCAAGCCCATGAGCAGCCCTCTCCAAACCTTAGAGAGCAAAGGCTGCTGGTTTTATTTAGCAATCCTGTTAAAGGATTCCTCATTTTCTGCCCTACTCCACCCCAGAGGTGGATGGCAAAAGGATCCCTCCACACATCACTGAGCAAGAAATGGAGAGAATGTACAAAAAAAAAAATGACACTCTCACAGCAGTTGCTTCTCCAGTTTGTTCTGCGTGGTCCTGAAGTGACCRCCACTGCAGGAATTGTTTCACTTCATCCCAAAAAATGAACACAGTGTATGTGTAAGGATGGTGGTGTTCTGAATGGACAGAATTAAAAAAGAAGATTCAGGAGAAACCCTTAAAAGGTTCTGCTGGATGAAAGTGTAGGAGAGGTTGGGTGCTCATGGCAGATTCACTCCTTGAGAGAGAATTTTGGCATTTTTGTTTTGTGACAAGTGCTAAAATGAAAAAAATGGGTATTTTTCTCCACCAAACTCAAGGACAAATGCAGGTGGAAATTGTGCAAGAGGCTTCCCATCTGATTCTCTCCTGTCTCACACCTTTCATGTCACCCACAAGGGAGGCACAGCCMTGCCAGACTCAAACAAGGCCAGGARTGTCTTGGGCTCACTCACMCCAACACAAATCTAAAGGAAAATCMTGAGATCCAGGCCTGGTCCATGTAATTCACAGATGTGGCTCGAGGAATCAGTGAATATCYCAAAAGCTCTTAGCCCAGAACACATCTGCAGAAGCCACATGTCATCATTCTGGATGTTTTTAGGTGACATAGAGACACTGCAGCATTTGCATCATTATTTTTTAGTGTTTTGTATTTTGATTTTTTCTAAGATAAATCATGTCCCCATGTGTGGTGAGGATAATAGCCTAAACAATRCATAATATGTATTTTTAAGTGAGAACAATGACAATATTGTGCATCAACACGCTGTTCCACCATCCCTTCTGGCAAAATCATGGGTCCAGATTTGTGGTCTGGCAGCTGTCAGCATTTATAGTGCTGAGTATGAACACATATCTTACAGTAGCAGGAAGGTTTCCATTTTTAAATGCCCTGAAAAGGCAGGAAATGTAAAAATTAAGCAGCTGCTTTTTGATCTCTTTTTCCATCTAAATCCAAAGTGGATGGATGGAGCCACTCAGATTTGCCAAGGGGAGAGCTGTGTTAGCATTTTGCACCAAAA
>NW_026623796.1:365464-373797 GCF_030028575.1 Malurus melanocephalus | reverse complement strand
AAAAGGAAAAGGAAAAGGAAAAGGAAAAGGAAAAGGAAAAGGAAAAGGAAAAGGAAAAGGAAAAGGAAAAGGAAAAGGAAAAGGAAAAGGAAAAGCTGGTGCTGCCCCTTCTCTCTGGCCCCTGCTCTGTGACCCCAACTCAAGCTCAGCCTGCAGGAAACGCCACGTGCCACAGGCCAGGAGAATGCACAGCTCACCTGTGCCCAGATTTGCTGYTTTGTTAACTGAGCACAGATGTCATGACACGTCCCAAATCTGTTTGGGTATCTTCACGGTTTGCTGACCTCCTTTCAGGAAACATCAGTAAGATTTCCTTCTCCTGCACACWTTGCCCTTGCTGTGAACAGGGTCTATGGCAATCCTTTCAATTGAAACACTGAGCTTCACTCCTGTCCTGTTTATTTTTTCATGTTTTGTATTTTGATTTTTTTCTCAGGTAAATCATGTCACCATGTGTGGTGAGAGCAATAGCCTAAACAATACRTAATATGTRTTTTTAAGTGAGAACAATGGCAACAGACAATAATCTCAGAGTCACTGGTTTAGCAAGGCTTTGCTTATCAGAGAAGATGGGATAAATAAGACATATTCATATTCCTGAGTCTTTCAGCAAAAAAATTGTGAGAAATATGTGAGACCCTTGGGCAATTCACCTCTTTGTTTGCTTTCTGCTCCTATTCCTGCACCAGCAGCTGATTTRCTGAGAAACTCCCATTTCCAGCTGAGGAGAAGCCCTGCTGTTTGTCACCACACTCATCCACTCTGGGTGACAAGCATTGTCCTGCACTCACACTTTGCCTCCAGACTCTTGGTTCTGACTTCTGTGCTAAGCTCCTTAAAATACTCCTCTTTAAAAAAAAAAAAAAAACAAAAAAACAACTTTCTTTCTGCCAGCCACAAAATCTGCTGCAATTACAGTCCCAGGGGATCTTCCTCACACCCCTCCCTGAACCCTGCATTTGCATTTTTTTGACAGAAAGTTCCTCTAAGTGAGATCACCATGGTGTGCAAAAAAAAGCAGAACCAAAGCAGCTTATTTTCACACTGCCACGAGAAAAAAAAAAAATGGTTTGGGCTGCCAGAGAGGTTGCATCGTGTTCCATTTGCTGTTCCAGGGCTGAAGCTCACAGGATTTTCCACAGGGATTGATAAGAATAAGAAATCTTAGAAGAATGAGAATGAGAATGAGAATGAGAATGAGAATGAGAATAAGAACAAGAACAGGAATAAGAACAAGTCTGGTCAAATATTTAAATCTGCATCATCATTAAGAGCACAAACAGACATAAATTGCACCCGTATCTCAAAAAGAGAGCTTCAGAGATCCCACATTTTGAAGGAGCTCCCAAAAAATCAAGCAGGGAAATGTTATTGGAGCAGGAAAAGAATGAGAGGCTGGTGGTGTGGTGGCTGCTGCAGATCAGTTCCTCTTGCCTCGCCTGCATGTGCACTCGTGTGTACATAAACAATCCCAAACACTGCCAAATCAAAAGCTTTTCTTCCAGATAACCTGTGGGCTACGCTCTGGAAAATACAACAAACACAGTTATCAAAGCTGGGATCAGCTCCCTCAACCACATTTCAATCTTTGTGTTAACTAACAAGCACGAGAGCTCTTATTCCCCACTCGTCCCATGGGGTCACAGCCATATTTTGTTTTTTCTGGTCCTCATGTACCAAAGGACAGTAAACCTCCACGTTTTTGTTTTGCTTTTTGCTCACAACAAGCACAATGAGTCTTTTTGGGGTCTCCTGCCCCATTCCTGCCACCAGAGGCAGCTCCACAGGCAATATTTTCCTTCACTCATCTCCAGTTCATGACTGTGCCTAAAGGAACAATCTAGCTGTCAAACTGAAGGCATTTCCCAGACCACCAGGTACCTGTCTGCTGCCTTCACAAAGTTAATGTACACCTGACATTCCTCCATTTCTCAAAAGCTGAAGAGTCTTTTTCATTTCCTTTTTTTCTTTTTTTTTTTGGTGAAAGCTATCTGAATTTCTCTCAATTATTTTCACAATAGCCATGTAGCTCCTGCTATGTGGTGCTCTATAGTTTCTGATATCATCTGTTTTATTAATAAGTGCCTGCTCTTTGTAAAATGAAATATTTCTTGGTAATCATCACTGCAGGCACCAAATAWTATGCAGAAAAATAGCTCTGAAGATATCATTAATCCTTGAGCTGCCACACTGACAAACATAAATACAGCAAAAGGATTCAGAAAGCTCATTAATCAAAATACATGTACCAAAATAGATTTCCTCCTGCTTTGAAGTAATTGCCCTCATAACGTTGTGAATTAGAGCTTCATTCAAGTTTGATGGTGAACRCTTCACAAAGCCAATGATTTGGAGAATGAAGTTAGAGCTGGGTGTTAGCAAGGTTTCCATGAATATGAATCCAGATCTTTGCTGAAGTATTTGGGGACAAGATTTTCAAAAACCTACTTGTCAAACATGAGCCTCCCCAATCTTTATTTAGGAAAAAGGCCTATTTTCACCTGCTGAGCAACCAAGCGCTTCTAAAACACTTAAAATTCACTCATAAAATTCACTTTCATAAGTTATATGACACTCAGGGTAATTTCACTGTTGGTTTAAGCTGACCAAAAGTGGTTCTGTTATATCCTCCATCCCTCCACGTACTCACAGCCTTCGAAATTTCCACCCAGGGTACAAGTGTTAGTTTAAATTTAGCTAAAACTGAATATCCTTCTCTTTCCCTTTTTGCTTCAATTCCACAGGAAAAAAAAAAAGAAATTACAGTGCAGGAATTACATTTCAGCATGAAAATGGATCTTTCTGCATTATTCAACAGACCAGAAATTTGGGATTTAATTAATTATAGATGCTATCCTTCAACCACTCCATGAAATTTAATTTCATTAACACTTGGGCTTCTCTAGAAAGCTTTGATTGCTGAAATGCATCAAATAAAGAAGCCAAAAAGAGGCGTCATGATATTAATACATTTTTTGGCCAGAAACAAATGGTAAATGTTTTCAAAGCTATTATCTGTCATGTTGGATCATATGGAGCCTTGGTATTATGAAAGAATTAAAAACAACCTTTGATTTTACTGAGGTTTGGCTRGTTTACAAATACTGTGATCTTTATGAAGGATACCAAACAACTTCAGAGAGATGTGCTCTTATCTTGGTTTGGCAAACTTGGAGTGCTTTTAGATGTCTGGTTTGCCTTCCAGCCAAACCTTGCARTGGGTTTTAGTGTGGACAATGCTGTGAAATCACTCATGCCTAAAATGCAATAACTGCACTTGAGGTAGCCTCATTCAAAAATAGTTTCCATCACGTATTTTTCAATCTTTCCTCTTCCACCTTTAAGAATGTGACATGCTCTGTGTATCAGAAGAGTCTTAGATATTACAAAAACAGGTGGGGAAAAACTTCAGGGACSAATGTCCAAAATGTGCAAAATCACAGCACATATATAAAAATACAACATCCTGCTGACACTTTAATCCCAAAACCTTATTTACAGGGGCTTTAGTGTCCTTCATGTGCATCACCATGGACCTGAATGTCCCCARTCAGTGAGAGTGACTGGGTTCACCCCGCCTGTCCCACAGTCCCATTATTCCCATTTAGCTGCACTCGGATCCAGGGCATGCAAACAATTCATTATCAGTTTCTTTCTCCAGTTTTTAGGTTTTATACTTCACACCACAGTTCACAAAACCTCATCAGAGCCACAGTATAATTCATCTGCCTGCTGGGCCTTCTGGAAACTGGGYTGTGTGAAGAGAGCAGGATTAACCAGATATTTGAATTGTGCCAAGGTGAAATTTGGCATTAGGGAGAGCAAAACTCATTCTCACCARAAGAGCACCTTCAGCATTTCTCAGATACAAAATAAAAATCTGCCTCCAGCTCGAGGTGCTCCTTTGCCCCCAGAAGAGCTCTCCAGCCTGATTTTTTTTTTTTTTCTGGAGGCAAGGGAGAGTGTTGAGTGATTTGACTGCTGAGCAGGTTCAGGCAGTAAATCCAGGATCCCAAAAATGGCTTTGGGCACCCTCATCTCAAATGCACAGCTACTGATTTCTACAGGGCAACCTGGCATGGAGAAAAACTCACAAAATATTCTTTCCTGAGGAGGTCTCCTGGTGAGAGAGGCAAGCATGGGGATGAAACCTGAACAAAGATATTGAAAGGGACTGTGTTTTTTAAGGTACAGCTGCAAAAGCCTGTTGAAAAACCTACAGAAAAACCTGCCAACCAYGCAAAAGAAACAGGGAATTCAGGACAGAGACAGCAGTGAAARCCTTGCAAAGACAATGGAGAGCAGTGGTACATATCAGTGTAGATATGAAAGTATTYAAACACCAGCACAACCTGCCTGAGGAACTCTACAGTGACTTTTCATGGTTATTTTGGGTCTGGATGTTTTCCAGAAGAATAGCACCATTCTGCTTCACAGGCAAGAAAATAGGCTGAGGTTATGACCAAATGCAGCATGGAAGAGTTCAGCCTATCRAAACTACTTGTATTATGAAATTTTAAAACCTTCCTCAAGTTTACCAGACTACAAGGTGGGTTTTAAAAAATGAATGCATAGCCAAAGGGGAAAGTGTTTTATAGCATCTGATAATACCTTAGGCACTGATTGGACATTTTTGCACAAGTTGAAAATGCATTCTTCATTTTTCACTGACAGCTGGTTAAAGGAGGAATGCAGTGAAAAGTCTATAAAAGCTTTAAAAAAACACTAAACCTGGATGGGTCTGCACTTCTGTTTTTGTCCCACCCATGCTAATCAGTGGTGTGAGGTTGTTCACAGYATTGTTTGGACTCATTGCCACCTTGGCCTGTGACCACACCAGGAAACAAGGAGTCTACAGCACTTCCTGAACCTGGAAAGAATGGGATTCACATCTCTTTTTAAAACAACAGGGTAAAAATATTGGAAGCAACTTTTTATAGAACTGTTTTTTATCAGATTGCATGAAGTCTACACAGTGCCTCTTCAGGAGTCTGGCTGTCATTCCTCTGGAATGACACTTTCTGTAGGTCAGCAGAGCTACTTTTGGAGTTTTTCTTAGTTCTTTAGAATCCTCCACGTCTGATACCGCTGGTCATTGGTTCCTGTTTGATATGGTTTCTCTCCTTAATTTTGCAAYGCTGTCCTTGCCTCTTTTTTCCACCTCTGGGCCGTCTCCTCCTACGCATCCTTTAGGAGATCACGCTCTTCCTTCTCCCCCCATTCCCTGGGGCAGGGCTTTCCTGTGCTTCTCTTTTCTTCTTTTGCCTCTCTGCCATTCTGCTCCTTCACACTCATCCCCCCATGGCCTCAGCTGATCTCTCCATCAACCAGGCACAAACCATCCCGATCAGCCGCTCTCCATCCCATCCATCTCAGCTCAGCAGCTCAAAGGATAATGGATAATGAATCCTTTCAGCCCACAATTCTCTCAGTGCTGAAGCCCTCACTCTTCTCCTGTAGCTTGATCTCTAACAGCTCCTCTCACTCTTTAAATCTTTCCCTAAAGAATTATTCCTTTCCCCTTTTTTTCCCTGTTTCACTTTTGAGGATATATTGTTGCTCTCTGTTCACACAAACATGGCTCAGGTGCAATTCTTCTCAAGGCATCACTTTTCTCCTGGTTTGTGACAGACTAGCAAAAACTGTGTTACCATGAGGGTCTTCCTTACACAAACCTTCCCTTTCTGTACAAGAGGGACTCACTTTGTGAACTCTCATGGACCAGGATTCCATCTTATTTCTCTTGAAAACTTCCCAGCGCTTTTTAAGGGAACACCTAACATTCTCTTTTTTATTACTAATAAAATAATTTTATTAATAATAAAAATGGTATTATGRTGAGAGCAGCAGAACTGCTGCTGGCAGAATTATTTGCAATCCTAATTTCACACATACCGTGTGCTGTCCTGAACCTCTGCCYCTCCAGCTAATATCAGCTGGGAGATTGTTTTGACTTTCCTTTTCCAATTCTGCTGCAGGCAGTTTTCTTTGCAGCTTCCATCCGTTAATCTCGAATCTCAAAACTTTTACACAGAGAAATTAATTAAGTCTTATACACAAGAATTAATTAAGACAGTAGTAGGCATGTTTTATCATCTCTGTGTTGCACAGGGGGAACTGAGGTGAAGAAAGAGTTGTCCAATTCCTTCACAAAACTGGGAATATATTTGGGCATGTATCACATCTTCTCAGTGTTTAAAATATCCTTTCTCTCTTTGCAATGTGAAGCAAATAATCCAGTTTACCAAGCAAAATACCACTGACACACAGTCCTGTTCTTCAAACTGGAAACGCTTCCCTCGGGCAAATACCTTGGGCAGCTGAATTTCCAAACACATCCTTCTTTCTTACTTCAGACAGAAAGAAGCACACAGCACGAAAAGCAAACTACTGTAACTCCTGTGGGATCTGATAACATTTATACCCCACTAAAGAGCTGCCCCAGTGCCTGGAATCTGTAATCTTATCGTCCTGCTTTAACAGACTCTCCCTCTTTCTCAGCATTCCCSTGTATGCTTCTGTTTGATAAAGAAAGAAATAGAAACCTGATGGCTTGGGATTTTTATCTACAGCTCATAAAACCTCAGCAGAGCTGACTCTGTGCTATCTTGCTTCTGAAATGCACCAGTGCCACCTTCAGACCACACCAAACAGGGTTTTTCACACCCTCCCATSTGAAAGCTGCCGTGGTTTTTCTTCTCCTGCAGACAATTCCTGCTGAAGCACAAGTACAAACCTGAGCAGGACCTGCACATTCACATACCAAAGCACAAATGTTCACTGGAAGCAGTGGTCCTCGATTTTCATAAATAAACATTAATAAAGAGCAAGAAAATACTGCTTTTTAATACCTGGCATGAGAATGATGAGATTCCCCTGCCACTGCCAAAGCAGCAGCACATCARCTGGGACCTGCTCCTGCCCTCCACCTTAACATGCTCCTGGGTGCATTAGGTCCCTCATCATTTTAAAATTAAGCCATTTGCATTTTGAAAAAAAAAAAAAGTTAAAATACTTCTCAAATGAAATCTTAGGCCTCTGGTATTTCGAATGAAAAATTATCTGTGGTATGAGTTCAAATTACACATAATGGACTGAAGAATGTGAAATCAACACTGGCTCAAAAATCAAGGTAGGAATTAATTACTTGAGTTAATTTCTTTGACCTTGTCCTAMATTAGAGATGAGAGAAGGAAGGAAGCAGAAAGCACTACTCACCCACTGTCATTCCATCCATGTAACGCTTGATGATATCAAAGGAATCTCTTAAATTCCCTTCTGTGATGTCAAATATGATATCTGCCTGGTTGGCTGGATATGTAGGTGTGATGGCACGGAGGAAAATAATCTCTGCAAATGAAGAGTGTCACAGAATGCACTGGTAAGTATTTGGAAACATCACTGAAGAATCCAACAGAATTCAATTCAAAATGATTTGTCCTCAAAGCTGGTGGAGGACACCTCCCTCCCTTACCACTTCCAGTTTGTCTTTGAAAATGGAAAGGCAGAAGATTTAAGGGAAGTGAGGATTTCTCCTCTTATTTCCACCATCCAAGATGCCCCTGAAGCCAAAACACTCTTACTTTTAGAGTCCAAAAGGACTGCTCTTAAGACTCCAGTCAGATTTCCAGAGTGTACACAAAGAGGAGAACTCCAGGGATCCACAGGCTGGGTTRAGGAAGGGGCCAAACAGAGAAACCACTCTGATTCCCCATGGCACTCACACAAAGCATTGCCACCACAAATTAAAGAGTCCTTTGGAGCACTGGAGGAGGGGTTTAGGTTTAGATATAAAAGTGAGACTATTTTCAAGTCCTTTGCGAGGGATAGAGGTGTTATAGTTCTCATTATTATCCTCACTCTAGAGATGATGAAACCAGACCTTGGAGCTGTAGGAATTCACCTGAGGCCACRCTCTGAATTACAGCTCACCTCTTCTGAGCTTCAGCAGCAACCTCAGATCACTCAGATCCATCTCCTTTCATTAAAACACGAGGATGGACTAATGAGGGAATGCTTTGGGGAGCATCCTGGGCCAAGCCTCAGCTCTGCTGCCAGTACACCTGGAGAGGCTGAGCAGGGAGCAGGGTGGCCATGGGGCATTCATTCCCCCATTCCCCCATTCCCCCATTCCCCCATTTCCCCGTTCCCTGTGAAGCAGGGCCAGCCACGGCCTGGAGCAGGGCTGGCAGAACCCACAGGAGCTCTGCAGAGTTGAGATTCAACATTTCCTGCCCGGGCAAAGGCTCCTGCCCCATTCCTGCCCCACTCCTGCCCCACTCCTGTCCCATTCCTGCCCCACTCCTGCCCCACTCCTGCCCCACTCCTGCCCC
>NW_026623796.1:345750-364481 GCF_030028575.1 Malurus melanocephalus | reverse complement strand
CCACATCTGCCTTGCATTTGGGACAGCTTTCTGAAACAGCAAGGCTGACACACTGGCTGCATCCGAAATGGGGATTCAGAACCTTCAGAAAGCCCTCCAAAATAACCTTTCTCACCTCCCTGCCCTTCTCCCTGTGGCTGTAAGGGGCTGAGAGCAGCAGGGCTGCAGGCACTCATCCCACTGACGGATGCACTGCCAGAAATTCCATAAAAATTCATACAAATGAGCAAAAGCTCTTGATCTGTGAGTTTTTATATGAGTTAAGAAAGTGAGTGTGGTCCTTATGGGACTGCAGGACTTAAAAACTCTCAATACTGCAGAGGACAGCCACTCAACRTGGGTGCTTTTTGAAGTTCTTGCCTTAAAAACTTTCTGCCCAGTCCTTGGAATTTCCCTTCCTTTTATCTGTATCAAACAACACTTTGTTCATAAGTCAAAAATCGGCCAATCACAGATCATATACTCAATGTAATGTATTTTGTGTAATTTATAATTTTTGTAATGTGTTTTGTATAATCCAATCATATATTCAATGTAATGTATTTTGTGATTAATGGTTTTTATTCTTGGAACAAGTGACCTGTCAGTAGCAAACAACTGGTCACAAATGAGAAAAATATATCGAGCACCTTTTTCCTATGGCAAAACCTGCAAGCAAGGGAACTAAAAATGTCATGGGACATGTGGCTGTGCTGTGAGTGAATGTGGCACTTGGGAATTCAGAAACAATATTTTCTGAGATTGGAAAGCAGTAGGAGTTAGAGCTCAGAATGGCTTCCTTTCCTCCATAAAATGAAAACTCCTGGATATGGAAGGTTTCAATTAAACCAACAGCACCGGTGGCAAGTCTGGCTTTAGGCAAAGATTTCCAGTGGAGATTTGAAATGTTTTAGGGAACAAGGAACAAAGCACTGACCTTCAGGCCTTGTGAACTCCCTGAAGGTGGGCAGTGAGATGACAGTGTGGGAAATGGTGTGGACTGGGTCCAGCAGGCAGCTGACATCGTTGGGGCGGCACGAYTTGATGCAGCGGATGGTGTCTGTCTTCTCCAGCCTGACACTGAGGGAAAGCAGAGAGAGATGCACACACAGACTGAATATTGGTTATYCTGGGTTTTGTAATGTGATTACTCTGGGTTTTGTAATGATCTAGAAACTGCAGTTGATGTAAGTGTTGATTGTCCACCTCAAAAACTCAGCAAATGCAGATCATCTGCACTTCAGGAGCCCTGAAGAATTGGGTTTGGCTCAGAGCTGCAGGCAAAACCATCCCCCAAACAGTTCCTGAAGCTGGGAATGAGAGAACAGAGAGCTGCAGTGCCCAGGGTGCCGTGGAATGTCCCTTTCCAAGGACAAMCAGGACCAAGCAGTGACACCTCAGCTGACCTGCCTGCTCTCCSAATTCCAGTGGAGCCACACCAGCCTTTTTTACTCAGTCACACAAAGCAGACAGAATTGTTTCCATTTTATAAATCTGRCATAAATATGTGAAGGGCAAACTTTCACGATTTTCCATGTAACAAGGGCCAGAGGAGGCTCTTTTAAGTCTCTTTTTTCACACCTTCCCTTTCCATATGAGACAACTGAGAAAACAGAGAGGAATGGAAACCAGGGGAGGAAAAAAGTTAATCACATAATTTAAAACCTCAAAGGTTGAATTCAGATTTTGGGGAAATGGTAAGGGTCATTTCATATTCCAGCTCAACCAGCTGCTCATTCGGCCTTGAAAGTCTATTAAAAGTTAAATGACTTCTCACCCTTGTCCACTGGAGTGAATTTAAAGTCACTTACAGTTCAAGAACTTCACACAATGCCCACTCTGTGYTCCTGAGAGATGAAAGGGCTGTGCTGGGACTTAAAATGGGACTAAGCCCCACAAATTATCTCAACTTTGACCTCCCCATTTCTTCATATTTCTAAGTGGAAAAAGAAAACACTGCAGTGTCAGGGATGGGGGGAATTAGATGATTAAAAGTGAGAAAAAAATCACTGAGTAAAAGGGAAACAAAAAGGGAAAGATTTAGTTTGTTAGATGCCTCTAAAAAGAAATGGCTCTTGCTCTTTTCAAAAAGTGTTATCCACACATACAAACCATCTTTTTTCAGATGTCCAAAGGGACTTTATGGCTCTATTAATAATCAATATAACAGTAAATTCTTATTACGTGCTCCCCACCTCTGCTCATCAAAGAAAATGAAGGCAAACCTGCTAATACTGTATGAAGCTAAAATAAGGAGAAAAAAAAAAAAAAGATTAAACACCAAGGAACTCACGCTCCAACAGATGTGAGCTGGCACAGTCCAGGGGAGGCAGCAGAGCTGAGTTCATAAACATCAGCTGAGCCTGGTACTCACACYCTGAACCTTTGGTGCTTTGAGTTTGGCCAGGAGACACAACCCAGAACAGAGCTTTTATCTCCTACCATTATCTGGTACAAATCTTGTCATTTCCCAGATCCCTCACAGGGACAGAGCAGAGCCTTCTCTGCCAAAATACCTCCTGATGGTCAATAAACTTTGGATATACAGATACAAATCTGACCTGTGACAAGGATTAAATTCCATTATTCTAAATGTCAGCTGCCAAATTAAGAAGGAACTTCCAGATGGCTGATCCTCRTGTCTGTGAAATAAGGATCAGCTCAATTACATCGTCCAGTTCCAGTGTAAAGTTCAAAATATGGAATGAACACAATGGATGCCCAATGAATATCACTCAGGTTTGTTTCCCTCTCCCCCTTTTATTTTCCTCACTGTGTAGAAAGGAATTCAGTAGACATTAATGCACGTACAGCTATATAAAATCACTGCACCTTTCCTCAGAATCCTGCTGGGCTGAGCTTACAACAGCCAAGCCTCACTAGTTTTACTTCCAAAAAGGTGTTTATAAATTCTGAAAAATGCCTTTTAAAGCTTTTCTCCTTTCCTCCAACAATCATAATTATTGCACCTTCTAAAGGTTTTAGGGAGACCAGTAAACAGTAGCTTGCACAGCAGCTTATTTTGGGACACTGTTATTGATGAAGTACTGTTAGAATACACAGAAAACCCTAAATTTCCATTGCTGTTTTTAGATAATAGAATTTGTAGGCAAAAAAATACTGTGGTGAGAGTGCCTGAGGCATTCAGTAKTGATCTGCCTTTGCTCCTTCCTGGGAATAAGTGGGAGCTTTTCTCTTGACTTCAGCTGGAACAAAATAGGGCCAATAGGAATATTTCTGGAATTCTTAGCCAGTGAAGCCACGATGAAGTCCCAATTAAAACTTACATTCATGATTCTCACCTGTGGAATAAACCCTTCTGACATGACTTTGGTACAGATCAGAGGATTTCAGTGGTCACAAGTGATTTGTGYTAGTTCTCATTTAAGCTGAGTTTCTGGATCCCTCCTGCTCATAACCACACGTGTGACAGATAAATGTCTGTGTCAACTCTATTTCTTGGCACCTTCTGTCTTTCCTCTTACAAATCCCACTATTTTTTTTTTTCATATTCTGTCTACATTGTTAAACTAGAATTTGTTCTTTTATTATACTCACTCTCTTCCTTTTCTTTTCCCTAACTTCCTCATGCCAGCATATCCAAAGTGCAGCCAATAGCASTTTGTTCTCTCACTGCTTTGTTTTTTGGACATCTCCAAACTGGAGTAACTTCTTTGACAACTAACATCAGTTTCAAACCCTGTTATTTGCTATAAATGACACTCTCTGTTCTCATAATATTTCATTATTTTATCCTTACACATCATCTTTACATTTCATCTTCTGATCAGCCCGTGTTTTCCTCTTTGCTCATGTTCTCCTGTGGAGACTGTGACTGACAAATATTTCTCCCTTGGTGCTGAGAACATTTTTATTTGAACTTTTCCCTCAAGTTTTCTGCCTCTGGCACGAATTTCAGCTTTGGAGCTGGTCCTTCCCCTAGGCTTTTTCATTTAAAGGAAGATATGAAAYGCCTTAGTTGGTCTGAGTAATTCCTAAGTATAATTTTTGTTTTCTTCTAGGGTTCTGGTGTGATTCCTTGTCATATTCTCTGTTAGATTTGCTCAGTAARTTCTCTGTTCTTACGGGAGCTGTGATTTCATTTCCATCTGGAAAGAACCACACATATAAACAGACATGTGCTCCTGAACGTCTCAGTGCCACTGCAGCACCAAAACACCTACACAGGGCAACGTGAGCCTTGTGCTCTTAAATTCCTTCCTGAATGCAATTGATGTGACAGCATTTTGCATCACTGGGGAAACTCCCTTCTTTCCTGCCAAACTCAGATATATTAATGCTTGCAGTAATGAAGTTTGTTTTTGAATCTTTATCCTGCTTCATTATGGCCTCGTAACGACCTGGTAGCCAGAGGGTATTTGCACACAAGCACTTTTTGTGGCAGTAATAAACCTCATTATCTCAAGGAGCACGGGTTTGTGCTCTCAGTGTTTAAACATGGGACTCAATTTTCAAATGTTCTTGTGGAGGGCAATGTTTCTGGACACAGCCTGTGAAACAGAAAGGAGTTCTCTGCTCTTGGCTGAATCTCTTGCGAGGTTGATTGCTGTTCTGCTGTCATTGGTTTTTCCATTCAGCAAMAATTCCGTGGAAAGCAAGAAGAAACATCTCTCAAATAAATGTTCTTTAGAGGAGATCATTTTTTATCCCTTCCTTAGAAGGTAGAACTGCGATCAGTGCTTGGTGGAAATCAGCACAAGCTCAGGGGATACAACAGAGCAACAATAACGAGGATAGCTTGGCAATCTGGCTGCACACTTTTATAGTGACACGTGTCCTGGGGCACCTCACGGGTCCCAAGGGACCAAATCATGCCCTTTTCACAGATTTTTAGAAWATGCACATTATTTTCCCCCCAAGTKATGAAATTTTCTAGAGATRCCTCAGTTGCAACAGCTCCAAATACRTACCTATTCCCTTTGGAAAATACAGACCTAAACATATGCAACTGTGTATGATCAGCTGACTCCCCTGTCATCTGTGTGCAGTAAATTAAAAGTTTTCATCCTCAGTATGTTCAGGTAATGAACTCTTCGACACCAACTTCTACTTTGTGTAATGATGCAGAGTACACAGAAGAATCTCCCTGAATTAAGATGCTCAGTTATAGGGGAAAGTGGAGAACTGTAAYGGTGATGGCAAATAAAATGCAAGAGCAGCATGCAACAGATGAACTAAAACTTTATTGAAATTGGGGAGGGGGAAAAGCTACTTTTAAAAGAGAAAGAGCAGCCAATGATGACTGTAAGTTAGGGATCAAAGCTGTGCAGAGACAAAGATAAAAAGTTTGGCGATAAAAGTGTCGACAGTTCCGTGGCGGGAAAGCTGCATTTGAATTGTCAGGAGAAGATCTCTGGGCTCTGTGATTTGACGCTGCATGACCACAAGGCCACTGTGGTTGTTCACTTTTTTTGTGGTGAAAAACCCCTCCTGGTTCCCGCTGATGATGGACAGCTGGATTTTATCCCCAGGGACAGCATTGGAAGGGCCCATGCGGAAAATGTCGGTGGGTACTTGGATGTTGGTGGGGAAAGAGAGGTGATAGGAGGTTATTCTCAGGGGCAGCCTCTGGCACTCCTTATTCTCATTACAAGGCAAGCGCTCACAGCGACTGCAAGAAAAGCGAGAACACAAGACAAGAGGAGGATTAGAGCACGTTCAGCCAGTGGGAGAGGAGGGTGGTGGGGTGGGAAAGGACAGGCTGRATTGCACCCTGCATCCATCCTTCAGCCCAGCACCTCACTCAAACTGCACAGGGACACGAATTCAGTGAGGATGGAATTCCCTGCCGGGAGCTTTGGGAGAAGCGCTGCCATTGTCGYCGCTTTTTTCCCCTCCAAGTTCTATTCTTTGGCTGGTTGGACAYGTGTTGAGTAAAGGAAGAGATTCTACGTGGTTAGGGAGGTGACTGTGTCCTGCCTGSGATGTCTGGCTGTATTTTAAGACASTAAAGTGTTCTGAAAATCACRAACGCCCAAGGAGTTGCACTCTGAAGACAAACATTTCCTACTGATTTGGCACAGCATTCCTTTGTGCTACCAGGAGAATCAGCCTAACATCCATCCAGGCAAGCCCTGAAAACAAGATCCAATAGCCTGATGTCCCCAGCACGTGTCCTACACATTCACTGCACTCTTACCCAGCCCCCAGTCACAGGAATGATTCTGGTGGCAGAGGAATTTGCCCTCTGCTCTCTCGTTCCCTTAGTGCAGTGTCACAGTGAAATATCCAGAGCACCAGCAAGAGATCACCCACACAGGCTGGAAGGGAACAAACCTCCACACTAGGAGTCAGGGCTTCATGGATTCTGCTCCTGAGAGAAGTGAATTTTGTCCAGTAAAACATGGGGGACAGCTCTGGGCAGCCGAGTCCCKGCTGTTCCAGAGCACTGTGCTTTGCCAGCACTTTAATGAAGATCTGACAATTCATGGCACCTTGAGAGGTGCTCAAAGGATTGCAYACTGGGTACCTTTGTGTGCATTTCAGATTAAATCTGCCCAAATCCCCACTCAGGCATCCAAACCTTCCAGGCAGCTGTGTGGAAGTGAAGGCAGACAACGATGATCTCAGCTGGATGATGAACTTTGCAACGTTTGGTGATGATCAAGTTGAACATTCAGCTCAAAATGTGCTCAAAACTACAAATCAAYTACATTATGTGCAAGAATCTTCCCCTCCAAGCAATATTGAAGTTTTGGAACCCAAACAATTTGGTTTTTTACCAAGAAATGCTCCAGCATAAAGGCACGGTTTGCTCCTTACCACCTCAAGTAAATCTGRGTGTCCATTTCATTATTTTATTTTGACACAAATTTGAGCTCCTACCAGGAGTTTCTGCTACCAGCAGAACTGTGGCTCATAAGCAAGCCCCACAYTGTTGCCAGTGCACAGTGATCTGAATTCCAGGAACTTCTCATTATATGCAAAATCAGCACTTTCAGAAAGTCTAATTAAAAGTACCCTCTGTTCTTCAATTAATGCATTGCATGTTTTCTTTTAATACTACTTGCAAATGAAGGTACAAAGCAATTCTTTGAAGATTTAAAGGCAYTCTCAGTTTTATTCATGTGTTCAAAGATCATGCACAAGTCCTCACAGGATGGCCAGCTAATTAGGTGTGGATACTCTTGAAATATTTTCAGGTATGGGGAGTTCTGCATTCTTTTCTGAAATGTCATTAATAATTCCACTAARGAGAATGACTCGGTATTGTTGAAATCGTGGAGCAAGTTGAGACAGTTAATTCCTTAGCTGGAAATGTTTTCTGCAAGTACAACTCCTTAGAAGCATGAACRTGCTTATGAGCACTTACACTCTCATAAAGATGCTCTTCCTTACTATTTTATAATGGTAAAATACATTTTAAAATTACAACCAGAGAACAAAAAACAAAGCTCCCAGCTTTCGAAGATTTGGAAAAGGACRTTCTGCTGATTCAGAAAGTTACTTGTGAAGATAGATGTGCCTGGGGCTAGGAGCTAAAATTACTCCCAGTTTTAATTTCATGTACCAAACACTGGTAACTGATAGAAGAAAACTACCAAAACTAGAGGGATTTCATTTGTAAATAAACATAACATTTTGTAAGGGAAAAATGAGGAGAAAAAATATTTTTTACTTTCCCTCACAGTAATTTTTGAGTCAGGTTTTCACCTTATTGTGCTCAAAGGAGTTGAATGGTACACAACAATTCCCTGTGTTCCAGGTACATCTGGGCCTATTTTGGCATAGAGGAGTGGATTAGGTTTATCCATCAAGGTCTTTGTTTCCTAAGGTTTATGAAAAAAAAAGGCTGAATGCAATTTTACAAAGTTTGTAATCTCCAAAGTTCCATTTTTGAGGAATTTGGCAAGGATGACAAAAAGCACAAAAGCGATTTCCTAACACATTTCAGATTTCTGCTCCATAACACGGCAGCAAACTGTTAAAATATTTGGTTTTTAAATCACCAAAATGTCCCTAAAACACACAAACCAACAAAATTTTAAGGAGTTAAAAACAGATCCTAATAATTATRAGCACCAGGCAACCTTAATAATACACAGACATGTCGAGAATATACAAATAGTTCTCAATTTGGCTCAAAGCAGCACTCATTTCTGACACGTTGCCATAAATGCTTCTTTATCTTTTCTACTGTTTTCCTTGGCTTAAATATTACAAATGTTACACTTCAGTGCCATATAAAGAGAAGTTAATTGTTATGCTATTTGAAAACAAAAACTGTTTGGCAAGGCAGTACAGCMAGTTAAGTTCTATTATAAGGAGCAGTAGATCTTAACTATCCTGGAAAAATACCAAGCCTACGGACTGATCAATGAAAAACAAAAAAAAAAAAAAGCAGAATTTAAGTTAAGAACTTAAGAATTTTAATTATATCTCTTATAAAAGAGATAAAGCCTACAATAAAACTGTGACCATTAAGACCAGACCAGGCCAGGCATTTTGCTGTCTTTGGGAAAGATTACACCAGAGATTACCTGACAAGTCACAATAATGAACTCACATCCTCTCTGCTTCACACAAACGTGCTGTCAATAAAACATTCAGCAACTGTCTGCAGCTGGGGAGAGGGAAACCTAATAAATCCAGCAAAGTAGTGACTCAAGGAACTAAAATAATTAGAATTTCACTGAGCTGCTGCAGGATTTGTGTCTGACTCGTGGACTAATTACAGCCCGAACACTGTAAGGATCTCGCCCCATGAGCAGGTTTAAATTAAGCAGAGAAAGCCATTACAGAGCCCAACAACCCAGACACAGAAAAACAATTCAGACATTCTACTGTTATCCCAAAAGATCCCATATTGCTCAAATAGCCATTGAAGTCAAATACAGGTAAGAGAGAAGATCAGATGGAATGGATGTGTACGACGTGTATTTTATAAATTGAACTCTGCAATGCAGGCAAGTTCATAAGAGTAGAAATCTGCTAATTCTTTAAATATTTAATTTTTTTWAAAATTAGGGTACARATGAATCCACAGTATTACAGATAAAGAGAACACCTGCATCATGAGGCGCTGCTTGGTCACTGATGTGACGAATTTAATTTAAAATTTAATTCCTGTTACACCTCCCACAACACAAGCATATTTTATAAATAGCTGGGTTTACACCATGAACTTCCTCTCCAGCATTCTGATCAAACACATCTATGTCACCTATATGGCATTTCAGAGTATAAGGCTCAAACACAAACTAACCAATCCCCCCAAAATCCCTGAGATGAGGATCAGGGTTGGTTTCATTCTACAGAGGAGGCACAGAATATTCCATTTTATCCAACAGATGGTGGCCAGCAATGACTGGGAAAAGCAATAGTGGGCTAATAGCAATTATGATTTGTCAGCTTTCCTCCCTGGCTGGTGGAACACACACTTACCTGAGCTCAGGGCACACAGGGGCACCAGGAAACAGCCTTTGGAAGGATTGCTGGAGTGCAGGGTGGCCAGAAAACCATGGGGCAGGAGGAAAAGCATCACMTGAATCTGCCACAAAGCCCAGCTACAAAAGTGAGAGTGTGCAACGCTTCTCTGTTCTGCTGGCACCGTTTGATGGGTATGAAAGAGATGYCAGCTGCACTTCCTCCAGAGCTGCCTCCTGTTTTCTACACCAGAATGCACACACTGTCTCTGAACCRGGTTAGAGACACAATTATGAGCTGCAGCTAACATGCTACCCTTGCTAGGATTCCCAGGTTATCTAATACAGGTGAAAATTTTAAAAAATTTGGGTTTCTGTGAAAAACATAGAAAGTGGGCAAATTTCCGTAAGATGAGTAAGAAATGCTTTACTATGAGGRTGGGGAGACACTGGAACASGTTACCTGGGGAGGTGGATGCCCCAACCCTGGCAGTGCTCAAGGCCAGGTTGGAGTTTGGCTTTCACCAAACTGGTCCARTGGGATGTGTCCCTGCAGAGAGGGCTGGGACAAGATGATCTTTTTTTTTAAAGGTCCCTTCTAACMCTGAATGTTCTATGATTCAATGAAATTGTACTAAAATTTTTGCAATGTTCTGCAACAGCACTGGTAAGAACTCAGAGGGGGAGRTAAAAAGATCCCTTTGGTTGAAGTGTGGTAGTAAGGAAAGACAATGTGTGATCCTGAAATAAAAGCCAAGGATTTTAAAAAGTGAATGCAGCCCTCCTAACAGGCTGCCTGCAAAGGAGCCAGAGACAGAGAGAGTGTGGCTCTGGGGATTATGGTGCAAACCACTGACACGTGGAATTTCCTAAGGGAGTGTCTTTTCCTTCAAAAGAGGAGAAGGAGAAGGAGAAAGAAGGAGAAGGAGAAGGAGAAGGAGAAGGAGAAGGAGAAGGAGAAGGAGAAGGAGAAGGAGAAGGAGAAGGAGAAGGAGAAGGAGAAGGAGAAGNAGAAGGAGAAGGAGAAGGAGAAGGAGAAGGAGAAGGAGAAGGAGAAGGAGAAGGAGAAGGAGAAGGAGAAGGAGAAGGAGAAGGAGAAGGAGAAGACCTGTGTGTGAAAAACAAGCTGGGCCTGCCAACACAACACACTTTTGCTAGAAACCTCTCTGTGTTCAGCCAGCAGGACATCATGAGGAGATCATGTCACCAAAAATGTGGTGCAAACTGGTCAAACCAAAGAGGAGGAAGGCACTTACGTGTCTCCRGACTTGCGGTAATTCTCCGGGCACTCCAGGGACAGGCAGCGGAAGCCGCCCTGGATGTTAAAGCAGGTCTCATTGAACGAGCAGTTGTGGCTTTCTGCAACACACTCATCAATATCTGCCAAAAGGAGACAGGGAGGGCATTAAACACAGGCTTTTCCTCTGTTGCAGGTGTCAGACAATGACAGGATCTTTTTGGAWAATACAGAACAAAAATGAAGGAAATTAACCCAACCAACCGGTGAGAAGAAGAAGAAAAGGAAGAGCAGCAGTGCCACTAAGTGGACAAGACCCAAATACTTGCATGATATTTCCTTTAATGGCTAAACAAACTCATAGAATCTAATCATTAGAATCCTTCTTGTAAGAATTTTATACCATCATTTAATAATGTTTTAAAAAATATTCTCTACTGAATTACTTAATAACAGAAAATTTCTGTGTATTTATTATAAAAGACTGGTTTTTTTCAGATGTCGAGCTTATGTTTACTGCTTTACCTATAACGTTGTAGGAAAGGCATYTTTTAAATACAAAACCTGCCAGAACTTGTCAGAAATACCCAGTCCAGTGAGKTCTGGTTTCAGACCCTAAAGTTTTTGAACTCACCTTGGCAGTTGCGTGCATTGGGTGCCAGCCTGTACCCAGTGGAGGGACAAGTGCACTGGAAGCTCCCAGGAATGTTAATACACCGAAAAGAGCAGATGTGCCCTCCAGTAGGCAAAGCACATTCATCAATATCTGCAAGAAAAAAAAAAAAAACACACTAATTTACTGTGAGTTCATGGCATTAAACCCAGTGTACACATACAGCTCACCCCTGATGTGAGCTTCAAATACGATGTGATGATTCTAATTTCTGGGCAATGAAGGAAGTCATCAGATAGGTGTGGCTCTAGCCAATAATATCTAAATGACAAAAATTTTCAGGAATAAATGGAACTCTGAAGAAAATGAAAAGCTGTATGAGAGCACCAAGAGACAATGACAGCAAGCATTTACAGTGATGTGTATTGTAGTGCTTTACAAAAGAGAGGGAGAGGAATATTTTATCCTTGTTTTAATAAAAAAAAAAATAATCAAAATGAGGTGTTCTGCCCAAGGCCTCAATGTCTACTAAGCCCTGTAGACCTAAGTCCGAATTCAGGATCTTGTCCACACGGTGACACCCACACCCCCCTTTGAGAATACATTAGTTCAGAACCAGCCAAAAAAAAAAAAAAAAAAAAAAAAAAAAAAAAAAAAAAAAAAAAAAAAAAAAAAAAAAAAAAAAAAAAAAAAAAGGATATATAAAACACTACCCAGTAATGTCGTATATTACATATGTAACATATAAACATGCTCATATCTCCACTTGCTGAAGGCTAGAAATTCCAGTAGTTCCTCAGGAAAAAAAACCAAATTTCTGCCAAGCTACAAAAGCACACCGAGCCACAGTTTAGCRTGAACAGCAAAACTGACACCACAGAGATGGTGGTGACATCTAGAGAAGGACATGGGTGGGAGACCTTCATTAAACACAAATTCAAAAGAAAATACCGAAGAGACTGGAATGTTAAAATGAAAGAATGACAGTGAATTGRCCATATTTGCCCATCCACCCTCTGTCCACAGCAGCCCAGGGCTCACCTTCACATGAGATGCCATCGATGTCGCTGAGCTGGAAGCCACGGCGGCAGTAGCACTGGTAAGAGCCGTACACGTTGGCACACTCTTGGCTACAGGGGTTGCTCTCACACTCRTTCAAATCTGAAAGGCAAAGTTACACTCCTGAACCTCAAATTTCTTGCTGTGTTKATCACTCCTAGCACTGGAAYAAGACAACGCTTTGGAAGGTAGYTTCTTWAAATTAAAAAAGGATGGCATGCASGTCACTGAGTAACCTGGAAATGGGGGCTCTGAGTGTGTTACTCTTTACTGTCTCTGGCTGTAAAGTTCATCTGCACTGTGCTGTTATTTCCTACTGTGCTCCAAGGAGTGAGACTGGGAGGAAATCTTTAGGCCAACACTTACATTTTTGTGTCTGGATATCAGCAAGGCTGATACGTGATGGAGTCGAATCACCCTTCAAAGTGTAGGAAATGCAGACCCATCCCCCTCTGCACCACAGAATCACAGAACCATTCAGGCTGGAAAATGCCTCAAAGGCCATCAAGTCCAACCTGTGATCAGTCTCCACCTTGTTCCCCAGCCCAGAGCACTCAGTGCCACCTCCAGTCATTCCTTGGGCACCTCCAGGGATGTGGACTCCAAACCTCCCTGGGCAGCCCCTGCCAATGTCCGACCACACTTTCAGTGAAGAAATTCCTCCTGATGTTCAACCTGACTGTCCTCTGGCACAGCCTGAGGCTGTTTGCTCCTGTCCTGATCCAGTCTAAGGGCGATACATTCCAGGTGGGGGCTCCAGTGGCCTCGACTGAGCGTAACAGCATCGATGTGATCAAAAACACTGCACAGCAGTGATTCCTCCTGYCATCCCACTGCAGCCTTGAAAGCTAAAATAAAAAACAGCCAAAAGAGCAAGGAGCTGCTCCTCACACTCTGCACTGACAGCTGTACCTTCACATGATCTGCCATCAGCTGAAAGCTTGAATCCCATGGTACAAGTGCAGTAGTAGGAGCCAGGAGTGTTCTCACACTTGTGAGCGCACAGACGGCCTGGGTAGCGCCTGCATTCGTTGATATCTGCAGTAAGGAGCACACAGAGAATATGGTCGTAAAAGTTTCATTGTCATTTCCCAGATTYAAATTTCATACTAGAGAGAGAAGTMCTCAAAATGCTCATCTAGAAGCACCCTGGCGCACAGCCGGATTAGATCTATGCAGAAGAAAGTTGCTTTGATCTTCAAAAGGAATGTTTTGCTGCAGGTGCTTGTAAAAATATCACAGAAAACAATTGCACACGSTCTCACAACCTCACCCTTTAACAGGATAGCTGATAACATGTTGACAATACTAATACAGCTTTCTTTGAAGCATCAGCCATGCTTTAATACAGTTTTAGACTCATCCAAATAATATAGCAGTCAATTCTACATTCAGAAGGCAGAGGGCATACAGAAAGCAGTAACATTCTTYACACAGGATCATTTTTTAAGTGCCATGGCTGCACATTTTGAGGTTGATAGGTGTGACTCACCAATACACGTCCTACTGATGACATCAAAAGTGTAGCCAGCTTTGCACTCGCAGCGGTAATTGCCCGGGGCATTGATACAAAYGTGTCCTTCCCCACAGGGCTGGTTAGGGGATGAGCACTCATCCACATCTGAAACAAAAAGGGATTCAAAGGGCACTTCTGAGCGTGCAGGCTGACAGAGGAGCAACATGTTAGAAAGCAAGATTTTATCAGGCTTTTCGTTTTTACAAGCAGATCGGAGTCACAAACCCAAACCATTCATACCAAAGSAGGTTAGCTGTGAGGTGTCCTTAATGCTGATGGACTTGATCAGRTAATTAGGCAATCTTTGGAGGAATTCAAGTGCAAAATTATTTTTATTATCCATACATGGATCTACATCCAGTGTAAGATATCTGAGATCCACAGTCATCAGCGGTGCTTTGATAAGCCACTTACAAAAATAGAAAACAACTCTMTACAAAAATCACCTCGATTAAAAGCCAGCCAAAAGCACCTGTGTCAAATGGCTTCTGTGGGACATTAAGTTGACCTTAAGTGTTTTATTTCTGTACTAAGGAGATTTGGGAACAYTTAGCATTGTTCCATTGACACACCATTGACAGCCAACACATTTATGGGGGCTGATAATCATTACTTCTCAAAAYATAGGGTTTCATGTTATATGAAGGACAGAAAGTGGACGCTTGTCATTTTTCTCTTGCTGGGACAGAACAGGATCAAGAATTGACTGCGGGAATGAAAAGAACCTGGGGAAAGCACCAAGAAACCAGTAAACATAAATTATATATGTGAGTTATTTCCTTGAAACTGTTTTTTCTTGCCACTGTCACTCACCTACGCATCTTGTTCCATCTTCATTGAGATGATACCCTCGGCCACAGCTGGGTGAGATCCTCTGGCAGGTRAAGGAGCCATCGGTGTTGATGCAAATCTGCCCAGTTGGGCATGGCATGTTGGTGCTCAGGCACTCATTGATATCTACAAGAGCATAAATCAGTGTGAGTGCTCCTGGTCTCAAGAAGTTTGAGGTGAGATGCTCTCATTGTGTAACCCTTCAGGGGAAAGTTCTGCCCCTGGGAAAATACAACTATTCACGACATTTAGCTTCACTGATAAAATGCAGAGTGAAGACTGGAGAGGTATGAAAGCCACAGATCCCACTGAAAAGCASTGAAAATTTGGTACAGAACTTTTATGTGTTTCAAAGCCATTAAAAGCCTCCCCTAAACACACAAAGAGCTCATCAACAATTCAGTTCACCAGCYCAACCCGTTCTGCTTCAGTCTGGGGGTTCAGATCTAGCTCTGGCTTCTGCACAATGATAAATCACAAATCTGACAACAAAATCCCCTTGACACCACACGGGGCAGCATTTGATTCCCAGASTGCAAAGTTAGCTGTGAAATCATTTTGGTAAATATTTTGAGCAAATGCATTTTACGGGCTGCTGCAAACTGATGTGAGTTCAGCGGTGTCCRTGACAGCGAGTTCACACGAGCTGCAGAAATGCATCCTCGAAGGGCTGGCTGTGCACAGGCACTGGCCACCCTCCTTTTGAAGGCTGCAGTTTTGTTTTCTAGCCTGCTCCCAGTGTCAGATTTCAGCACTAMGGGGTATGATATGGTCAGGAGAACGAGGCGATGATATTGAGCTCAACTTGGCAGCCGCTGCTGCTGCCCGGCCAGTTCCACAAGTCCGAGACTCACTACGCCCATGGGGGAATTTAGAGTTAAAAATAATACTCAAGGGAACAACTGATAGATTTATAGRTCACATTAGACAAATCCAGAGTCTGCTGGAAACCAGTAATTCTAMTGTACTTATATGAAGGTTATAATTCTGGCTTTGGGGAGTCTTGGAAACAACGCCTGACAAGATATTCAGGATATTGGGCTGACAAGATTGTCATTGGTCTTTAAAGAAAAGCTCTCCACAGTGTTAAAACTGTCCCATCCTTCTCATACACAGTAAAATTACCCCTCTTGGAGGGCTGTAACATGGTGAGCAGTAAAACTGTAAAACTGAGCACACTRACATCAAAGGGTGCTGCAGAGGATGTCACAACCACAGCTTTCTACACTAAGCTTYGGCTAAAACCTTTTAGATGGAGTTGGATAAAACAGATCACAATTTTTTAACAAATTAAAACACCCAAAGACTTCAGCAGCTAAATGCCTTGGGTAACCCAATCCACTTTAAAATACCAGTCTAGCATTTCAGTCTTTTGYTTAAATAGCTTTCTTCTGTCACTCTGAGCTATGGGACCAAGAACAGAGCAATGCACACACAGATGAAGAATGGCTTGTGCAGCTCAGAACWGACCCAATGAAACCCCAGCTTATCTCCCAGCTGAGCATTCCCCAAGATGAGAGCAAGCCTTACCAATACAGTTGCCTAGAGCATCTTGTATAAACCCACTCATGCACTGTAGCTTGGGTCGGCAGCGGAAAGATCCTGGAGTATTCTGACAGATAAAATCGGGGGGGCAGTTATGAGTACCAGTCTCACATTCGTCAATATCTGGTACATCACAAAAAAAAAATTGTTAGCGGGAATTGGACAGGTTTTTTTCATTACATTTAAAACATAAGACAYAGTTAAAATCATCACACAGGTTAATCCTCAGCATACCCTCCTGGAATTCTGTGATCCAGGATCAAACTGACTTACTGCCTCAAACAAGATCTCAGTAAACCAGCTAGGTTAAGATTGTTTTACTGTTTAATTATTGATATTATAGATAGGGGTGTGCCCCTGTGTATTATGCTTTAAAAGTTTAGTTCTCACAATTAAATGTTTCAGAACCATTCCAGAGCACCTAAAGCATCACGCTCAGCACTGCTCAGCCTGGATGTAGCACTGTGCTTGGATTTAAATTCAGGAAGATTCAATTCCCCAAGTGCAATTTTMATTTTAACCTTAGATCCAACGCAGACATTGTTAATTTCTTTCATAAGTGAATTAATTGGTCTTGATTCCCATCCATATTAAGGTTTTCAATATCATGCATTATCATGCTTTAAAATRCACATAAATGTGACTTCTGGTTACTTTAATATTCCACTCCAGTGCAGAATAGACAATAAATATTTGTGAATTAATTATTATTCAGATAAAGCAGATAGAGAAGACAACGRCAAATAAAACTTCACTCACAAATGTACATAAAAGAAACTAAAACGTTATATTTGCCACCTGGCAATGGGGTGAAATCCCCTAAAGCTTATCAAAGTACAGAAACTCTCCAGCAATGGGATTCCTCAGCTATGTCATTCATGCAGTTGATACAAAAGTAGCCTTAGAGCTTTGTGGGATGTAAAAAATTACTATGGAGCCCATTTGAAGTTTAGGTTGGGTTAATACTGAACTGGGCTCTGCATGGTTCTACTCAGTCATGTTACTTGTCATTTAAAAATCCTACATGAAGGCTATTAGCTTTCTATTTTTATCACTATTAACATAACATYAATAATTAAGGCTATTAACATATCCAGATAAGAACTTTCCAACATTAGTGGCATGCATCATTTTCTATCTGTACTCCTTTTTTTCCAACAGAGAAAGATGCTAATACTTGCCAGTAAGCTAATTGTTGGCCTAAATCTGATGTCATTCAAAGCAGCAGAAAAGTTACTCCGAAGTGATTACAGTTACACCACGATACTTTAAAAACCTTGTCTGATATTCTGTAGGCTTTGCATTGGAGTTCGCTCATCAGCCTTTTTATTAAATCTATTTATTATTCATCACTGATCTGTTCCTACAGTAAAACCTTACCCAGAATTTTGGCTGAGTTAATCTATTCAGTGTAATGAAATTAGTTTATGAATAAACCATTGTAAGATTGGGAGGAACAGACTTTCTCATAGTGAAAAACAATTCCACATCAACTGGAGTTTGCTGCTAATTTAGATCTCTGTAAAGGCAGTGTGTCAGCTGAAGTAATGGATGCACATTCAGCATTCTTTGAGYTAGATTTGGAATTTGAAATAGATAAGGAATTTGAGTAAGAAAGCCTTTTTTAGTAARAAAGACTGTGACCTTTGTGTTCTAGCCCCTTTACATTTTTAAATCCCTAGGGAGGCTGTGATTAAGAAATGAATCCTCTYGTAACAAATTAAACCTCCTAAGGATAAAAGCTCACTTTGTTTCTCTAAATATGCATCTACCTTCCCATTTTCAAACAGAATCACCTGGCTGCTCCACTCACCACCCTTTATTTCACACTCCAGAGTGTGCAAACTTGATCCATTCAGGTGCAATTAAACCATCAGATAYGCTCCAGGAGCAGGACTCAGGCACTCCACTCACTAACAAGTAATCAATTCCCCAGACCAGACTGGAGCTGGCCAGAAAAAATCCCCAGGAAAGTGTGTATAGTGTGAGTGCTGGGCCACCATAATCACCTGTTTCAGTGCCCAGAGCAGCTCCTAACATGCAACACAAACTGAGAGTGTAAAATACAGATTTCTCTCCTGGAATCATTGCAGCAGCCCCCAGCTGCCTGATCTGGTTATCTGCAAGGTGACAGATGGAAAAACTGCTGTCCCTGAAGCTGTGTGTGTCTCGGTCACATGAGTATTTACCAAAAGCAAAAGAGGAGGACATCATGATGGGTTTAGTTTTGAAGTTGAGCCTGGAATATCGTGGCTCTCCTGACAGGACTCACCTTTGCAGCGACTGTCATCTGTCAGCTCGTAGCCCGTGCCGCAGCTCGTGTCCCGCTGGCAGCGGAACGATCCCAAAGTGTTCACACAYGTTTGTCCAATCCCACAGTTGTGTGTCCCAGTGATGCATTCATTGATATCTGCAAAATGCAAAACAATCAAACAAAGGAATAAAAGAGAGTAAAGAAGAAGAGTGAAGTCCCTGGGAAGAGGGCACACCTCCAAGCAGGCATTTCTCTGGGCATCAGAACACAAAGGTGTTGATCCCTTAGGATTTCAGCTTCTCTATTTCCAT
>NW_026623796.1:309831-345369 GCF_030028575.1 Malurus melanocephalus | reverse complement strand
TGTGAATTTTTTCATTTTTACTTTGAATGCATAAAGAAAATCTGACATCCATGCTTATCAAACATAAACGCTCTTCCTYTTTTTATGTCCAACTAGGTTAGTGTTAATTAATCTGAGCAATCATCAATATTTATTTTATATTCTGAAGTTTGCATCTGAGCTCCTCAGATACTTCTGGGAGTATCTAACAATCCTTCCCCCTTGACATTTCCCACAGCACTCATGGAATCCAGAACATTCATCCTTTCTGTCAGTTGTGTCCTCAACAAGCTGGAGAATCCCACTCTATTTCATCTGCCTTACCAATCACTACTGTTACAATAGAAAATAGGCATTTTATTTTGGTTTTATTCACCAACAATAAATTCAAACTTTGTCTCTTCTCCACTCTAAATTTTCCACCTTTTCCACTGACTCTTTCTTGACTTCATCTTCCCACAATTCTCATTTCAACACTCCATCCAAATCAACTTTTTATGATCTCACCTCTTTCTCCAGCTGACATAAGCATATTCTGACCTCTTCTGTCTACATTTTTTTAATCTATTCTTGCTCTTTTAAAAACAAAACCAGTGATAATCGAGACAATGGCTTTATTTCTTTTACCTTCACAGGTGATCCCATCTGGTTGAAGCTGATAGCCAACAAAGCAGGAGCAGACGTAACTGGATCCTGTGTCTCTGCACTGCTGAGAGCAGGGACCACCACCTAAGGAATATGTTAAAAAGTCTCATRTAATTAAGAGGCTCTTCATAGGGAYTGAAACAAACCATTAATTTAAAGGATACTTGATTTATTTAGAGAAGCAGTTAACATACATACACAAAAGAAAGGAAAGGCTAAGCACTGAAAGCCCTAAAAATTAATACAAGAAGGGTTATTCTGATTGAAAATACTACAGAAAATTTATGGCTCATCATTAAAAAAAAAAACCTTTTCTGATCTTGTTAAAATAGAAATTAATTTTAAAATGCTTCATATTCTYAAAATAGAGAAAAGATTATATGTTTCCAACAACAAATATTGTAAGAGTGCAGATGTTCTTAAAACAAATCCATCCCCTGTTTTTCAGAWTGGGCATTTAAACAAAAGGTGTGAGATAGGCACAATCCATGAGAGCAATCTCAGCTATAATGCTTTATAAATACCTTATAATTTAAGTACAACAATTTCTAATGAGGACATGGCCATTAATGCACCACTAAATGAAATTTAGGTGAAACCATAGTTTTATGGTTGAGATGAACAACCTCTGCCCTCTGAACCTCTGCTAATAAAAATTGCTCTAAATTCCACYGCCTAGGAAATTTAAGTTTCCCCTGGTGAAGTTCAGAAAATCACAAGTACTTTTGGCATGCCAAGTTTATCAGAAAATATACTGTAGACAGAATATTTTAATTATTAACCCTAATTKAACCCTAATTTGCAATTAGTAATACCAATCCATCTTCTGCAGGCAGCTGATTAACTGAGAAATACAACAACTGATTACATGAAGAAATAATGCTAGGAAAATATGTAACACATATTTCTATGTCATCTTGTAATTAGCAGCAGGAGACAAGGAAGAGAGGCACTGTGGACTCTGGTTCACTAATGAGCTGGGAGAKATTCACATTCTCTCCAGAGTGTAGAACACAGCACAGGAAATCATCTTTCAACTGGAATATGAGCCTATCAAATTGATTTTATCCTAAATACATTACTGAGTTCTGAAATGCTAGCAGAAAAAAGCAAATCACTGCAGGTTCAGGTGTAGAGATGTGCAAATCACATGTGACAAGCACTAAATCAGAACACCTAGCAGAGCAATTTTCCAAATATTATGTTTTCCCAAAGAGGCAGGGCAGCATGACTAATCAGGACAATAGCCACTTCTGTCTTCCTTTGTTTAAGGTTATGCATCTCAAACAGAAACAAGTTTAATTTCATATTCAAATTTCATTTCATATTCACATTCACCCTGATTACCCTAAGAGAAGAATAAGAGATGTGCATATTTAATGCAGGATCACCACATTTTGAGCAATCCACRGGTTCAAGGGTGACACTTCTGAGGTATGATTCACTGAAAGTTAAATAATATTTAAATGTATTGTCTCAGCTTTAGTTGGATAAGATGAACTCCACTGAGGGAGACAAAGCCTCCCTTGTATTTAAGAACTATTTAGGCATCACATAATAACCCACAACTCCTTGGAAAGGCTCTTCCTCATGTTTTTTTAACCCATTTGGGTTTTTTTTTGGCTAATTCTAGATTTAATTTGGCTTCACTTCTCTGGAAAGCAATCACAGTCACCTGACTTACCTCTGCAGCCATCATGCAGATAAGGATCTTCTTGGTCTAGTTCCTCCTTGGAAATTTCTACTAAAAAGAGGAGAGACCAGCATTAGAGGAGAAAGCACTTTTCTTCTCAAGGTGGAACAYTGTGTGCTTGGGATGGAACTCACACCAGAGTTTTGGACAAATCAGGACAAAAATAAAAACGGTTATTTACATATTTCACAGCTATTTCCTTCTTAAATTTGACATTCAAATGCACATGGCCACGGGGCATTTTCCATTTGATGGATTCAATATGAAAGTCACATTGTGGTCATAAATTACATATGGACTAAGATTTTCAAATGCAGGTTCTAAATGTCAGGCTTTTAGCCAGAGCTTAACCTCATTTTCATAAGACATGTTGTTGAGGCATGCTTGGCTTCCACTGACCTTCCAGTAGCTTGGGGGACTCAGAKATTTAATGAAAATCAGATTAACCCCAGTTATTTATTTAAACTTCACTTCAAAAAGAACTCCACACCCAATTTTTTGGGCASCTACTTATGCCATTCTTTCAAATATACTCATTATATACCTTGGGGAGCTTGGATTTGTAATAATCCTGCCACATGTGATCATTAGGATTTCATTTTCTCTATTTCCATGCCTCTGTAACCCTGTGATTCTTTAGTGGATAAGACTAAACAGACAGTGCTGAGCTCCTGCTCTCCCATTTTTCCCTTTTCCAGGCTGGAAAGAGCTGGAACAAGGCTGAAAAYATGCTGGCTCAAGCAGGCTGGTGCAAGATTTAGGGTTTGGGCTTGAGTGACTGATCAGGATGAYGTCTCCCAAAATGTCCCAAAAACTCCCATCTCTGTGGACTAGGGATGGAGAAGGTGTATAATGCTGCCCCTCTTTTTTGGTAATATCAAAAGAAACAGGTTCCACACATCCTGGAGATCTTCAGCTGTCCCACACATCCAGGCATTTCCAACACCCCTGGTTTGTGGGCATTTGCCTCTCACACAACAGCAACGTTTGAATTCTGCTGAGCTGGCAAAGGCCCTCTGGCTTTTCAACACAATTAAAATAATTGGCGGTTGATTTTAATTTTAATTAAGCATTTATCAGTGGGAAAAATGCCATTAAAATGAATAGCTTATATTCAGCTTCCAAGATAAGATCATTAGTTGCCAAAATGAGCTCTCTCACATTTAACTTCTGACACCAGGAACTAAGTGACCCCTTTCCAGCTCTTTGAGCCTCTTGAGCTCCAAAACATGCATCATTAAATTACTCAGATGAGACATCAAGTTAGAGGAATCCCAACAGAAAAAATTTAAAGTGCAAACACTCCTTGTGCTGTGTGTCATTTCATGCCTCACTCTTTTCAAGCCTGCAATAAAATACCTGGCTCTTTCTTAGGAGCRTAATCACTGATGGACAGATCAATGCCTTCTTGGCCTTTCCCACAGCAGGTTCTGAAGACAATTCCACACTGATATCCCAGCTTGGGGTTGGGTTCACAGCTCTGTCCTTGAACTTGGGCAGCTTTGCCCAGCAAACAGCAGGAGCAACACGTCTGTTRAAAAGAAAATGAAAATAAAACATAGTGAAAGCAGTGTGGGCTTTGTCAGTGGAWTCAACAGTTCTCTCACCTTGGCACTGATGGAGAATTTTCTGTGAACTCTTTCAGAACTCTTTAAGAACTTGGGCTCAACTTTCTTCCCTGCTRTGGAGCTCAGTGAGCTCTGCATCTGCCAAGCACAGAGCTGGTCCAGCTCTCACAAAATGCTSTGTGTGTGCAGGGATGTGCAAGGTGACCTGGAGCACCACAACAGCCCCGACACGTGCATGGGATTGCACTGCTCCCTGCCTGCACAGCCTGGACCCCAGCACCACTTCTTCACACTGCTGCATCCCATTTGTGTCCAGTTTAATTAAAACAGGGCACAATCAATGAAATGCACGGCTCACTTTGATTGGAGCTGCTCACTCAAGTTTTTCCTCAAACAAACAAGCACCACTAGCCCAAGGTTAGTGTTAACAGGTAATAAAGAGGAGCTGTTTTGCTCTGGAAAGCACAATCAAACATCATTTAAAAGTATCCCTGTCCTGACATGGCCCAGCAGTAAAATAATCTGCTTCTTGCAGACCTAAAATACACCARGGAAACAAGCATGGGACAAATTAATCCCATGGAGGCTTCCTTTATTTCAAATTGAGAAGATGCTGCTGATTTATTCCGTTTTCTTCCTTGCTGGCAAAAAGCAGCAAAAGTGTTTGGTTCTCTGAACYGGTGTCTGTCAATTGCTACTGTCATGTGAAAGCAGATTTAAGGTTTTTTTATTAATTTTGTTAGTCTTCCAGACTCTGTTTTGCCTGAAGAAAACAGCCTGCACCATTAAACAGAACAGATGGAATATGAAATAACCAAACATTCAACTGAATTTCTACATATCGGTCCTTTAGCACCACACCTGATGAAAAAAAAGGCAACTATGAAAMGCTTTTCATTACTTTGAGATGCTCTGAGTTTTCCCTTGTAAGGAATTACATATTTTTCTCCCCGTACTGAACTGAAAGGCACTTTTAAAACTTAAAGCAGCATGAAGATGAAACCAGCATCCTGAAATATGTGGGCATCAAATCCACAACTGAAACTTTACTGTGCTGCAGGGCTGGAACTCCTCTCTCCTGGGATGCTGCTTTCATGCTCTCCCCATCTCCAGGACACACATTTTCCCTTATTTACTCTTGTTTGCTGAGATGGTTCCTCACTACCCACTTTTTTTACCACTTTCTCCAGCTACTTCCATCCAGTCGCAGATGCTCCAATTTCATCACTATTATGTCTGGGATAATTCCATGTTTTCTGGCTTTTCTGAAYGACTTTAGAAATAAACACTTGATGCTTGCAACATTTCTCAGTGTTTGTTCTGACATATCAAGCAATTCCCCGAGGCATCCTTCTCCAAGTTCTTAACATCTGACAAAAATTTTGTTAGATTTTCAATTTTCACAACCATAAATTAGATGACAAAAACRGAAAGTGAGCCAAAGATTCATTGCTTGATTTAAGCCTGCATGTTTTTGACAACCAAATCTTATTTAATTTACTGAATAAGCTGATGCCTTGAAATATTTTGACGTTATACAATTCTGGTTATCCTCACTGGCTTCTGCTGTAAGACTCAGTCTACTTCTTTATCTTATCACATGATGTACAAATTGGGAGTTACAGAGTTGTTCGATTTTTTTTTTTTTTTTTTGAAAAAGAATGATCATTAATCTTGCTCTTTTTGGAAGTTGAATAGCCTTATGTTCCTTATTTCTTTCAGGTTGAGCCACCACTTGAAAAATCTCTTTTTTGAGCTGATCTGAAACTTCAAGTGCAGAGTTTGCTAAGCCTTGCAAGCCTGTAAGACACTGAATCTTCAATTAACATAACTGTGTGCCCTGAACCATTTGTTCCAACCTGCATTTATTCAAACCTGGATGCACAATGCATCTTGATTTTTCTTAAGTCATAATAATAATAATAATAATAATAATAATAATAATAATAGTACCAAGCTTTTTTCCCCCTGCTTTTAGCAAAACCCCCATGCAGCTCCAAAGCCATGCCTTGCTTCACGATCCCTTGTCTGCCTTCTGACAGAAAGGAATAAAGGAATAAAGTTACAGGTGAAAAATCTGAATATTTATTTTTTATGTGATTGGGAAGCCCTTGAAATTCCTTAGATCAATAAGGTCTCTCTATTATGTAAAGTTTACAGTAATTTTACATCAATTCTTATTATTTACGTTCAGATTTCAGTCACCAGTTTTGGTGTGAATCCTGCACTAACACTGGTTTTGGTATTTGTCCACAAGAGGTCTCTCCCTTGCTGAAATCCATTAGATACTAACCAAAAACCCACTAATAATTCAGCAGAATTTTCCGGAACTGAACAAAAGTTAAAAATACTTTCAGCAGTCCAAAGCAATAAAACATTTGTACTCACCTATTACACACAACCAAAGTATTCATGACAAAATTTGTGAGATAAGGACATATCTCAATCTTTGAAAAGTACCCATGACAAATTTKGGGGAAAATGTCCCAGCACCTTAAAGATGTTCAAATTTCTAGAAGCTGCTCTCCTTTCTGCAGGGCTGTTGTGGTATAAACTTGCAGAAAATAACTTCTACAATTATGTTCTCCTGTACCAGCATCACATCTGGAAATTGATTGCTTTCCTTTGATGAAGATTTTAAAGATTAATGATTCATTTTGCATTGTTTTCTTTCCAAGCTGGAAGGACTATGCCTCCTAACAAGCAGAGGAGAAAATTCTGCCCATCACTTACTATGCCATTGCCTTTATGTGTAAAAGCTGAGGCAAATGTTTTCAAAACACATTCTCTTCATCTTCTTTCCATCCCAAGTTTTGGGTTCAAAGGGATGATTAGCTGCCTCATTTGCTGCAAAGGGCTGCAATTAATCCTACTAACTGAATTACTAAATCCTTCTTCCTGCTTCCTTGAAGGAGACAAAGAAGATACAAAAGATTTTCTAAACTAAACAAAAGTGGACCAACTCAGGCAAAACTAAATTCAAGTTTGTTTATCACAGTAAGGCACAACTTCCAGACATTCTATGTCTCAAGGTCATCAGATTCAAAATGCAGTCAGCAGAAGAAATGGTGAATTGCTCACTGATATTAGATCATAAATCTCCTGTGTCCATCATGGATGAGAGTTTACCTTCAAAGATCACTCCTACCTCAGTGAAGCTGTTCAGTGAGGATGTTCTCACCAGGGAGTGGAAGGGCAGAATGTGACTCACAAAGATTAATGAACTCTGTGTTTACATAAGCAAATTAAACAGGGACAGAATGTGGGCTCAGGGCATTACTCCACAACCATCTGTAATGTTTAAATATCAGCAAGCCATAATGGCAACTAAAACCCCATCAAACAAGGCTGAAGCACATCCTGAGGCCAACACAGCCCTCCTGCACCGTGTCCAGGGCAAGGACAGCAGCTAATGAYAACTGCACTTAGACATTTCTTCTCAGGGCCAGAGATCAAGGCCCAGCACACTTTGTTTAATAGTAAAGCTGTCACCATGAACATTTGCCATCTTTAAAGAAGTCTGGCCATTCACAAAAACATCATTAAGTCTTCCTCCTCATGCTGAGAATATGGAACCTGTCAGTCAGATATCATCTCACCTCTCCTACACAGTCCATGTTTYATTGTAGCTGAATGAACAGTTCAGCATCTTGGGGCAGTGGGGAGAACTAAGATCACTTTCATCTGTTCTCATCACCACAGAGAGAAATCCACACCACGACCAGAGCTGTTCATGACTGGGTTATGGTCAAGGTCATGATCTTACTGGTGGAACTTCCTTCCAAAATACTCTGAATGAAGGTGCAACTGTGCTCCCTTCTCAGGCAATGAGAGACAAAGGCAATGACAAAGGTGGAGAGCAGGGCACACATGAAGTGCAGATGCCAACAACATTTTCATTCAGAYATTTTCATTCTGATAACAAATGCTGGTATCACACGCTTACAGATRTCTCTATCCTGTTGGAAATCAAAGTCATGTTAACTCAGCACACTTACACAAGCTGGAGCATAATCCTGAGAGGATTAACTCCAATCCCACCCCTTTGGGCCACCAATATTGTAAACCCTTGAGCCTGACCTTAGGCCATGAAGCTTTAATGAAAGCTCAAGTGTGAAATGTGTCTGAGTTTCTCACCCGTCCCTCACTACAGCATTGCTGTCTTCTTTTCATATAAGAGTCATTTCCTGACCAATTACCCATTCAAGATTTTCCACCCTTTTTCATTGTCTTCTCTGCCTCTGTTAAAATGCAAAGTGACAATCTGCTTTTCTGAGAAGGACTCCACTTCTCAAAGAGAAGGACAAAGCGAACAGCCTTAACACACAGGAGAAAAAGCTGCTCATCTGCAGCAAACCAAGCCTAAATAAAGTCAATAAATAAATAAATGAAGTCACCTCCACTTCTCAGAGRCAAACAGGAGCAGCTCTGGTGTCTCACCTTGAAGTGTTCGGCCTCGCAGGTGGAATTTTTGGTGATGTGTGAGTCACACTCCTCACGCACGCTGGCGAACTCCACACCGTCGGAGCAGGACTGTTTCTGCAGCTCACTGAGGCAGCACTGCACCTGGGTCATGCTGCCAGCACACRGGAGAGAGGGGACAGAAATGTCACACATGGCTCAGGGACAGACAGTGCATGGTTTAACAATTAGTACTTGTACCAGTTTTATGGAAAGGGGGGTCTGTGGGAACCCTGTTACAGCATAAAAACATTTCCGGGAGCAGGCAGGATGTCTGGGTGACATGTTTAACACAGGTGACATGTTTAACACAGGTGACATGTTTGATACCAGTGACATGTTTAACACAATTTTATTGCTGACCTGCCTTGCAGTCTGTCCTAATACCCATTTGCTTAAAAAAAAGTTAACTTCAGCCACCCCTGAATGCAACTCCCAGCAAGGATCTCCCTCACTCTGCTTTTATGGGCAATTCTGCTGGGTAGCTTTGTGGGTAAAGCTCTCCCACCACTGTTATGGACACTGGGAAACACAGCAAAAATACTCTTTACTCCTAAAAACCCTCTATTCCACTGCTGGRAATGTTGGTAATATCAGGAAGTGGGGTAGTTTAGTGGAACAGCTGAACCACAGATTTCTCCTACATAACCTGAGAAAAGCAGCTCACCCTGCAGCCCCTCTGGAGGAGCTTCCCTGCTCTCCATGAGCTTTCAGCTCCCAGGACAAGGGACCCTTTCAGCTCTAAGGCCAGGCCACTAAAGCAGGGGACATTTGGCTACTCAGATTATGCATCTCTGTGCACATGGGTGAGGCCAGGCTGTCAAGCTGCATTCCTGAAGACTCAAATTACTATTTATTAGATTGTACGTGGGTCACTTGCAACCCAAACCACTCCAGAATTCTACAATTCTGTGATTAGTAATGATCTGACTGTGCAGCTCTCACTTGCACAGAAACAGCTACGAGATTTCAATGCATAGGAACAAAACCCAGGATAAATTCATGAACAAATTATTCAAAAATAGACTCTAAAGTCATAGCAAGAAGTAAAGCCCAGGACAGTAACTTTATTTGGCAGGATATTTGAAGTTTTTGATATTTGATTTAGTTCCAGTTTGGAAGAATATGTAGGGTTTTTTTCTTGCTGAAATTCCCTCTGAAGAAGAATTTCCATTCCCTGCCCAGCTCTGGGGTGGTCTGACTTTCAGGGCTTTGGAAGCCTCTAAAACCTGAACTCCAAGCCCACAAATGTGGGAGTAGAGACTCTGCAGCCTCTTGAGCCCTCCAGGTTCTCTTGAGGAGCTGGATATGTCAGCCACAGACAAGCAAACAAATAAACAAACAGCAGCAGTCTTTCAGTAGGTCTGTTTGGTTCCTGGTGGGGCTTTCTTTTCTCAAGCACAAGTCAACTCTTTGAAATCTCTGACAAATTGGCAATTTTAACCAAAACAAGGAAGTTTTTTAAAATGTTTCCCACAGCTGTGCTCACAAGTCATGTGGTCCACCCCAACTGTAATAAGGAATTAAACATCAATTGAATGCTAGTGAACAGAAATCACCAAGACATTTTAAAATAAGCCTTATTCGTTGCTTCATGTGTTGATCTAAAACTTATTTCACAACTAGATAATTTGATTATAAATCAAGTTAAGAAATCATGTTTTATACTCTCACTTTTGTTTTCTGTTAAAATTTAACCAATGTGTGTGATTTTCATGGAGTTAATTCCCAAATGACAATCTACACACCCACCTATGTCCACAATCTTTTCRCATCTATTTTTCTCCTGGCTGGAGGATGCACTCCTAGACCAGCACAAATTTCATAACCACCTGTTTTTTATTTCAYTTCTTTTCATAAAAGCATTAAAATTTCACTTTGTTCTGAAAACAATGTCTGTCTTTCTCTCAATCTACTTTCATCACCCCCTGTCTCTCTCGTTCTACTTCCTTCAAGCTATGCCAATGCTATTCATGCGTACAGTGGAAGGTCTTGGACAAAACACCAAAATTAAAAAGAATGATATTGCAAAAACAAGCTGGGTCTTCCAGCCTTGGATTCCTCAGTCTGCATTCTTGCAACACTAATAAACAATGTTATTCCTGATGTAATTCCAGAAAGGCTACACACTGTTGAAGGCATGCRAATCCCATATGGAGATGGACTGTATCTGGCATGGGAATTGAGTTCACTTGCTCAGAGCTCTGTGCAGGGGAAACTCTTCACTTTKAAAGGAAGAAGGATTATTGGGCAGGTTGGGTTCCAAAATTCAATGGCAGCTCTTTGCAGCTGCCCTGAGTTTAACCACACTGCAAGGAAATGAATGAGTGGGAACAGACCCGCTGTGATGACAGCCAGAGAAATTACTCATTAAAACTCTGCTGGTATTTATTGAGTCACAAAGACAYGGAGATAAACACTGACATTGTCCAGAGAGATAACACAATGAGATAAAGTCGTGTGGGGCAAGAAACTGCRGCAAGAGATTGCAGATGTTGAGCCCAGAGCCTTGTTCCAGCTCAAACACAACWGAGTAAGAGCTACCAGATGGATCTTAGAGCTTGTGAACTTCACAAAGGGCTGGCTCACCTCAGGTAGGACAAAAAAGAGAGCGTGGCTGTTGTTGGAACTGCACCACACTCAGCATGTGGCACTCACAGCACTGGCAAAGCCCTCAGGAACCACAGGAGAACTTGGGAGAAGAACACTACAAATATGCTGGAACCCAGAACTCTTACCTGGCTTCTGGGATGCACAGCAGGTACAAAAATGACAGGATGGTGAGAGCTGCAAACCATTTCTTTCTTTACTRTGGAAGAAATYCTTCCCTGTGAGGGTGGGGAGATCCTGGCACAGGGTGCCCAGAGAGGCTGTGGCTGCCCCTGGATCCCTGRRAKTGCCCAAKGCCAGGTTGGACAATGGGGCTGGGAGCACCCTGGGACAGTGGAAGCTGTCCCTGCCCATGGAAGGRTTTGGAGCTGGATGATCTCTAAGGTCCTTTCCMACCCAAACCTTTCCATCATTCTCTGATTGCTATGGATGCATTTTAAATGGTTTGGGAACAGCCACAGGGTGCAGCTCTAACTCAGTGAGGCAGCTGGTTCCTCCACAAACAAGAGAATCCAGCAGTGGGTTTGCTTTGAGGTGATGTCAAGGTGATTTTTGCCTCTTTTCTTTTATATATTTATACCCTTTTCWGCACTTTTTCCAAGCCTTTTCCCCAGCTGGAAGACCAAACACATTCCAAAACTGCACAGTCACAAGGGGCACAGGGGCCCATCCTATCTTGGCTTTTCCTGGGAGCCAAGGCTAAGGGAAGCCAAGCCAAGGGAACAAGGTCTGTGAGCCATTTCCATAACCAAGGACAGCTGGGACTGAGGCTGGGGGCTCCAGGGAAGGGGCTTGAGCTGGSGGGAATTGAATCACCACTTGTCCTCCTAATTGGGGCTTAATATCAATTATGCTAATTTCATAAACCAATCAAACTCTACTCACCCCTGGGGGATGGGCTTTTGTGGAAATTCTTCCATGACTGCCCCTGAAACTCCAAAAAAGGCCAACTTTCATATCACCTCCTGTACTAAAATCATCTTGAGTTTCATTCATAGGTTGAAAAAGGCAACAGAGGGCAGGCCTGAACCTGAGGTACTGCCAAGTTATCACTACTCTAAACAGATGATTCAAAACCAGYGTGTAAATTCTTATTCTTATATATTGGGGAAAGTACTCGCATCCAGTCTGCTCTGWTTTTGCACAGTAACTGCAAAAAATCCCTTTTATTTCAGGAACTTTATCAAACCTGCTCACTTCAGAGTACGTTTTTCCCTTGTATTCACGTGCTAACCTCACAAACTGAAGCTGAAACACTCCAGGGAAAAGAAAATGTGTATTGTGTATTGTGCAGTCATGAATAAATGCGACTGAACTGACTTTATYAGCTTAAGGTTTTGTCAAGAAGTGCCCATACCTCTCACAGCCTTTTAATTTACAGTTTTAATTTTCTTAACTACACCTCAGTTATGCACAAAAGCTAGATGAATCTTTAGGGAGCCTTTTTTCCAGTTCCTGTGAAGTCCTAGTGAGTCTCCAAAATTAAAATCTTTGGAAGAATAAATTATTTTCAGCAGAATCACAACTCGCATTAATCAAATTATGATTAAATCATCAGGATACTTGCTCCCAGATTGTTMAATAAACTTGGTTTCCTGTTTTTCCTGCCTCTGTTTTGTTTGCAATTCGCATGATTTTTCAAGTATTTCCTAAATTGGCATTTATTTCCTATCTGTCAATTCTTCTGCGTAGGAGACTGCTTTTGATGCCAGTATAAATGCAAAAGTCAGAAAACACGGACAGACTTCCCTGGGAGACACATTCTTTCTGCAATAAAGATCAACCCAACACTCCTACAATTACCAATTAAATCACTTTGCAATCCTTTTGAGTACAGGGGAGCAAAAGCAAAGTGTTTTAAATACAAATTTCTCTGTGAAGCTGCCTCTCAAAACACCAATCCCAAATTGTTTGTTCCACTAATTAAATGCAACAAGTGAATATAAGAGCAAAAATAACACTGGCTATCATTGATGTAAAAAACACAAATGCCACAATCACGTAAGAGATGCAGCAGAATCAAAATCTTAATCAACATTTACCTTCATTATTTCATTTGGTAGATTACCAAACAGAAATATCTCATCAATTATAATTAAGTGGAATTAAGAAATCTGTTCATTAACTAAATGGTGCTATTTTCTGCAGTCAATCCCATTTCACAGAATCTCAGAAACACAGAATGGTTTGTGTTGGAAGGGACCTCAAAGCCCATCTTGCTCCACTCCACATGGATTAGARCTGGGTGAATCTACACCAGACTGAYAGAAAAATTTAAAAGGACTGGATGGACAGAAGCTCAGGAGGCTCCCCAAGGCTACACATGAGTGGAAAAGCTGGGATATAAGAATTGGGTGCTCCATCTTGTAAATTAGCTTCAGCACCTACATTTYCAGTGGTTTCACACTAAAATAGAAACTGTGTTTTAATATAGAATATGTAACGATGTACCTGCATTCTCTAGACTCGGATATCAACGGCAGAGAAGCACATATTCTGTTTTTATTTGCCCATTCCACACCCTTGTCACAGCATTCTTCCACTGACACATCTGCAGAAATGAGGAAAGAAAGAAAAACACAATATATTTAATACAACCTTAATAAACAGTATTAAAAAARTTAAAAAACCCCAACCAAACAYGAGCCAGTGAGTTTATTTTCCCCTCCCTGACCAACACACAGAACAGAGCACCCATGGCCAAACAGAGCACTTGTCAGCACCCTGCAATAAAGCCCAGTGCTGGAGATTTTCCTTCCTTGGTGGAGCAAACTGCATTTTCCCCTGACCTCCCATACCAAGACACAGCCCAGGGACTGATACTTTGGCAGAAAACAGTTCCAAAAGGATCTTTGGGATTGCACTCCTTCATTATCAAAAGCAGCAGKAGCAATAAGGAACCTTTTAAATTCCTGAAGGATACAGGATAAATCAAATGTCTGATACAAAAGACAGATGAATCTCATTACAAGTAAATTTGCAGAACTGCTTTTTTCCTGAGGTTATTATTCAGTTAATCTGTTTTCAATATTTCACTCTGAAGTACGTCTGTAAATGCTAAAGTACTGTAGAGACAAACAAAAAGGTGCATGGTATTTTGATCACTTAACATACGAAAGAAAAATTAATCCTATTACCAACTAATACCAACTCTGAAACTAAGGGGCAAACCACACTGAAGACAATTATTTGTGTAGAGTATATTTTTGCAAGCTTCTAATTTAATAAAACCGAACACTGCTAACGAACTGACAAGCACTCCAGGTTYGCTTCTCATTCCAAGTGCAAAAGTTCACCACACAGCAGGTGAATCAGAACTTGGAATAAAGCATGGGTCACACTTTTCCATTAATTATTTTGTAGTCTGAACACAGAACAGCYCCTTGTGCAACAAATACGTGAACCCCTATCTGGTTATCCAGAGGGACAGCTCTGCAGTGCTTGCTCTGAGTTTTCTGAATTTTCTGACTGATGGCCCTGAAAGCTTTCACCCACAAGTGCTGAGGGAAATGGATGATGGCACTGATGATGTTGGAGCTCAGAGGGCATGAGAGGAGTTCCTGAAGGAAGGAAGGCAACAAATCCCTCCCTGGCTTCAACAAGGACAAGAGAGAAGATGTGGGAAACAACCTATATTCCCAAATAGTGATTATTATTGAAAGCAAAAAGGAAAGAATGAGATCTTAATATGCATCAGTCATCTTGTCTTGGCAGTTATCAATTCTACAAGGCAAAGCTCTGGTGTACTGAACAGAATCCTGGCTTTCCCTGCTTCAGAAAGRTGGCATCAAAATGGAAAATATGTAAAGAAAATGTGTTAGGAGGATGAGCAGGGCAATCARAGATCTGCTAAAGGAGGAGAAACTGAGAGAAACAGACTATTTTAAGCATAGATGAGTAAAATCTGTGAAAAGATGTGATTCCTGCCACCAAATGTTGCAGTATTACAGCATTATTACAGTAAACAATAATCAGAATTATGGGATCAAGAAAAGCAAACATGTTTTGCTAAGAAAATCAGGATACTTACAAACAGAATTACATTGAAGCATTAGTTTGTAACAGAGMTCTGTACTCTATGACCTAGGTCACTCTTCTAGTCTTACATACCCAAAATAATGGTCAAAATCCTGTCATTACTAAGTCAAGGCAATAYTTCTCTTGAATCCCTCATTGTGTCCAGAATTCATGCCAGTATCTGAAAGCTAAATGCAATTTATAATGCTTCRGAGTAAATCAGTCTAGTAAAAACTATCTGCTTGAAATCCATGCATTTGTGTCTAAGCTCTTCTTTGGGAATAGGGACCCTGTCCAGGGCCCTCTGGCTGACAAACACCATAAGCATCAAATTTCATACAAAGGGTTACGAATAACCATATTYTCAGTGCTGCTGCCTGCAATCAATCCTAACTGTGTTGAAAAATGATACACATTTAACTGAASTGCAGAGCTGGCTGCAGGTTTCTGCAGGGCTTTGTACAAATGTGTCTTTAGCCAAATTCCTCCCCAGAAGGACAATCCCTGGCTCTGGACACCAGCTCTTCCCTCCAAGTCCTGGCAACACACCTCAACTCCAACCAAATAATTCAAGAATTCAAAGCAGGCCAAGTCTTAGGAGTCCAGACAAAGAAGGATCACGGATAGTTAAAGGAGAGYTGTGGTCCAGGCTCATTGTTTTGGTGACATCACAATTCCTATCCACCAAAGATCCTGCCAAAAACCTCCTGAGAATAGAGGGATGTGAAAAACAAGCAGTAAAAAAACCACTCCACCCTCAAGGCCATTCTTCTAAAACGTAGCAATTGAACAGTGAAAAACATTTTCTCTTTCCCTACTCTTTCAAAATCTCAGAAAGTGTGCATCTCACATATTGGGTGACAATTTCTGATTGCACTAGAAGTGATTTTATTTGGCCATTCAGATCTGATAATGAGTATTTACAAACAGGACAGGCTTATCRTGTCCCAGCTCTAATTTTGTTGTGGCTGTGGTGCATKTGTAGCTCCCAGYTGGAAAYCTTTGAGCAAGCAGCTCGTACTGAGGCCATTTGTGCCTCCTCCTTCTCTAATTTTACAAAATCTGTCCTGAAGAAAATCTATCAGCTAAAACATGATTAAAGTAAAAAATTATTCAAACATTTTGTGTGCATGATGCATTCATGTGCTAGTTCTGAGCTATGCTTCCACAAACGTGATATGTACAAGCATATGGTTGTTAAAAAAAATAGTTTGCTGATCTTAACAGGATTGTCGTAATGTGTGGGAGTTCAAAGCCAGGAATTAAGTTAATATCTGCATAACCTTTGACTTCTATGATGTAATAATTGCTTATTCAGCTGCTGCAGTGAATATTTTCTGCAAAAGACGAAAACATGACTCCTGGAATGAGAACCCCTGAATTATCTTTGGGAATCGTGCAAAATATAAGCAGGAGTAAAAAGAACAGGATAAATTYCACAGAAGTAGCATTCCAGCTAGATCAAAAAGGGAGATTTTCCAGGTAAAATCTGMAATAGCAGCTATTCTGCAGAGTTGCCTCTGATGGAAAGGCCTGTGCAGAGTCTGGGATTGGATAGCTGCTCACACCCAGWGCTGAYCCAGAGAACAGTCACCAGCCTGATGGTGACACCAAACCAAAGTGACACCTGAGCCTTGGTGGGCTCACCAACMCAGCACCAGGAAAGATTGTCCATTCTTCAAGCAGTGACCCTCAGACTCCTCCATTTCCCAGCCCACATAACCACCTGCAGATGGGCACGGATTCAGAAGGGAATCCAGGTCAAGGAGTAAAAATCACACATCCTTAGCAAGGTGTTTTTAATCCTTTAAGCACATTAATTGATTATGTTTGTAAAATGCAGTGCAGATCTTGCCCTTCACTTAACTTGCTCTGTAAGAGGCTCAGCAGTATGGAATGTGAGAAAACACAACGTGACCATCACTTCTCAGCATATGAGGATACAGGCACCAGATGGGCTCTGGGAGAGCACAGCACTAATCCAAMATGTTTCAGGAACAGCATCCCATGCAGAACTCCTGGAACTCATGATTACAACAGACACACATTGGTTTAGGTTTCCAGTAAAAAAACTCCTTTCAACATTCACTGGGTACCTTTCTGATAAACCATTCTTGTCCTGCCCAGAAAACTCCCTCACTAGTGAYTCTCGTCCATCTAACTCCCAAAACTGGAAAAAAAACTCCAAGACCACTTACAGAATTTGATCCTCAAAACGACAAACTGGCCAGCCACGATATTCAGAGTTACATCTTTGTCTTCCAAACTCCCTTTACATCTGTATTCTCACAAAACCACAGCAACAGCAATATTTTTCAGAAGATATTCACAGCATACAGCTTTGGCCAARGCTCAGGGCAGACAGAGTGTGCTTGGCCTGATCTGCTGCAGTGATGACAGAATTCTGAGGATTATTTATGGTATGTGAGACTAGAAGAGAGATCACATCAGCTCCTCCTGAGCAATGACACCTGGCTCTCATCAGGTGGACAATGTCAGCTGCTCTTGGAGCAGGGATGGCAGTTAAGTGCTGGCAGCTGGGGTTTGTAGTCTTGATTTTTTGGCTGTTCTTACAACAAACTGTGGAAATGCTGTCTCTGGCAATGCAAACACAACCTGGCTGGTCACTTAAGGCACTGAATAGACCTGGAGACGTGTTTAGACAAGAAGGAAGCCAGCTGACTTCAAAGGTCCAACTGGTAGTAGACTAACGTGACAAATACAGCTTTGCAGTATCTTGATCTTGTGTGTAAACCTGGGAATTAGGCACACAGAGTAGGGAAAAGGGTGAGGGAGACCTGAAACCATGAAAGGGAAAGATGTACAACAGAAAATMCGGCCTTGTGATTCCCTGAAACAGTTTGAACTGGAAGTAAAGGAGCAATGCAGGAGAGCATTACCATTCTTCCATTTTGTATGAAGAGAAAGAAGGTGAACAAAGTTTTGTCTTTCTGCAGAGAAGTGCTGGTTCACCTCAAGGCTGTTCATGAATGCACACTGAAGGGGTACAATGAGCAGACACAGCTGAGCTGGGGCACTAGTCCCCTTTGCACAGCAAGATATCCTTAGTCCTTCCACTCGCTGTTCTTAMAGGATCCCTCACAGACTGTGACAGCCTGAACTTGATAATAAAAGCATAAAACCAGTAGCTAGGACATGCTCTGTCCTAACAGTCCCAGCAGCACAACTGGGAGGAGTTYTGCAGTGCATGTGCTGTAGGATGCAAGGTTGTGTCCCTTTCCTGTCCTGCTCCAGTCCCTCAAACAGGATTTGTGACCATGGTTTTCCCTCCTCCAAGTGTGACRGATCATACCAGACCTTTATGGACTGACAGACACTCACAGTTCCTATGCAGCTAAAAAATACATCCTCTCTGAACAGGTTTAAAGGGGATGAACCTTTTCTTTCAGATGGATTCTCAGCTGAGGGTGATTATTTCAGGGCAGCTGAAATCACAGCAGAAACCCAGTYAGCACAGTAACTAAAGCAGCAGCACCCCAGAGGAAATGCCTGGTACGTTAGTGTGTTTTGTGGTTGGTTTGAAAACAGCCAAGGTTTTACTGGAAATTTTTTAGGTCTGGAGAACACTCATTTATGGGGAATGTGGCTCTGGTAGCATCAGCAGTGGCCATTACACAATTAGGGGGATTTTTCAGAGACAGCCAAACCTCACTTTATGAGATATCTAAGTGCTGTTTGTAAAATAAGTTCTTAAAGTCTTCTGTGGCAATAACTGGTGATGAGGACAGGTCTGACAGAGGCAATGCTGTGGTGCAACATCCCTTACATCCTTAGTGGGGGAAGYACATGCTTTACTGCAGGATTTCTACTATTAAAAAAAAAAGCCTCTCTAATAAAAGTCTAATTAAAAAAATCTTTCAAAAAGTAGGCAACTGGCTATTAAAAACTAGAAAAGACAATTCTACCTATTGCAGGGATGAGGCATCTTAGACAGACATACATCTATATCTGTATCTCAGAATGTGAGAAGAGAGAAGGATGTAGGAGCCCTCAGGTGGTTATCTTGTCTTACACACAAATTTCATGATAAAATTCAGTGCATTACAGGCAGAGTTCTACTTAATTGCTCAAAATCAATCTAAAATGCAGCTGGTTCCCAAACTTGTCTCGTGCTCCAAGATCTTGTACATTCAGGAAAACAACGCCATTTTTTTTTTGATAATATATTACCTCACTGCTCACCCCAAAAGCCCGTTTCAATTCATTCTTTTGTTACTACCTCTTATACACCCAACCTTCTCTGCACATGAAGATTGCTGCTGCCTGAGGATGTCTTTTCTGTGAACAAATTAGCTCCAATTTTTTCATCTTTCTGGACAGGCTATTTTTTGGGCTCCCAYGAAGATGCTGAAAATTAGAAGACATTAAACCTAGAAGAATAAAAACTGTTCTGACAGTTTCTAGAAGATATGAAAATATTGACAAAAACTTGGAAGTCCACTGAATCAGCATTGTGTAAACAGCCTAGTACATGTAGTATCTGTCCCAGATTTTACATTCTCACAAATACATGGAAAAAATTGGTGCATTCACAGCTCTGAGGGACTCAGGTGGCCTAAAGAACCCAGACTCACTGAGATGGCACGGAAGGACATGCACAAAAAAACTCATAACTGGAAGAATTGAGACTGTTCCTCCTGACAAATGCACACTAAACTTTGTCCCTCAYTCCTCCCTGTGAGAAAATCATGCAAATAATGAAATAACTTCACAGGATGTTGATAGAAGTGCCACATCAGGCTTTCTCATTTAAGAACAAATTTTAATCTTCCATTAATTTCTCAATTCAAATAAATCTGAAAAAAATCACACAAAAATGTGTGATCAGAAAGTTTTATTTAAGGTATTGCAATTAACCTATTGCTAGTCCTGTTCATTTGTATAAAGACAATGACCCAAAATGTACTGCAGTAAATGACAGTCTTTAGTAGACCTTAGAGAGCTCTGGATTGAGTCCAAGTGTATGTAAATATCCCAAAAAAACTATTTAAATAAGGATATGAGAATGCAACAGAACCACACGTCTCAGAATATCAAATATATATGCTCAAGCTTTTCTCTATTTTCTCACGTAAAATGATTACAGGAAAAGAATATTTTCACACTGGGATTTCTGTATTTTCATCTGGCTAGAAAATGAACAATAACTATGCTTTTATACACCACTAAAGTAAAATATATCTACTCTGTAGGCAGTGTGTTTATTGCTGAATATAAAGACACTATGCACAATGACAAACTGTTCTGATATTSAAGTACTGCCATATTTAAAGAATAGTCAGGAAACACTGAGCAGATGGGATAAAATTTAYAGCACAATGGGTCAAGGTTCACGTATGGAAGGAACCACCGACTTCACAGAGCAGGGAGAAAATATAGATCCTTTTTTATTTTTTTTTCATGTAATTATATAGCAATGCTTTAGGGAAGGTTTTCTTTTAGAGAAAACATAACTAGAACTCTTACATGAGACTTTCCTCATTTCTGAAATTATCTGTGCTGAGCCACAAGTCAATACCTAGCTCTCCCAGATTCTCTGACTAAGCATTGATATTASAAGTACTCAGTCCCTGAAATTTAGTCAGTGACAGGAGCAATGCTGGAAGTTGGCAGTATTTACAATGGATGTAGTACAGGTAGAATTTGCACATTTTATCCTTCCAAAGCTTCACAAATCCTTGAAAACACCTTAAAAAGCTGKAATATACCATACAAAATATTTCTACATCTATGCACTTTAGCACTGATAAAMAAGATCTTTCAGGTATTAATTTCTTTATTACTGAAATTAGGGTCTCTATCCAGATTTTGACTAGACTCAAAAATGAACCCTTTAGTGSGGAACACACAGCACCCCTTTGCAGTATCACTCATTTGGGGTGCTACCATAACCCCAAAAAAATGTACTTCCTACACCTGGGTACTCAGTAGCCAAAACTAYATCACCTTTCTCAGAATGAAAATTTTCCAGCAATTTGATTGACTGAAAAGARTATGAATGAAAATCTCTGAGAATTTTGAAACTGAGCTTTTTTCTAAGATACAGCAGCACGTAAGTCAAATCCAAACAGCGATTTCTCCAAACTTTAAAGTTTCTAAGTAGGTTATAATAGGTACMATTCAGAGACAAAATACTCCTGAGTGCTGGGGGAAAATAAAAATTCTGTTTGCTTTAAAAAGTGAAGGGAAGAAACTTCATTAACTGCCTTAGCAGTAGGTTTTTGGCTACTCCTTCACCACTTACTTGCCATTATTCTGGGCATCTGTTCACAAAACACTGTGGCCAGTAATTCCAGCCATTCTTCCAGGACTCTTCACTCCTCTCTACTGACTTTGTCTCTCCTTTTTAGCCTTTTTGCTTGCCGTGATCTCTTTCTACATTTTCTCTCTTGCTTATGACAACTCCTTCATGGACTTCTTGGTGGACAATTTTTCTGTTCTTTCTCACCCTTCAATCTACCCAATCTTCTGCTCCCACTTCTTGGAACAATKATATCCAGTCTCCCAATTTGATTGTGTGGTGACTTAACTTAAAATCTCACCCTGACCTACCTCCTTCCACTGAATCTGCACAGAAACACTCGTRCCTGACATTTCCACAATGCTTACAAAAGTTTTTGCCTATTTTGGCTAAAATTACCTAACTTTGTTATTTCCTAACTTTACTCATTTTCTTTGTTCCCTGTAACTGTCAACCATCACTTTCTGCTACATTTTCACAAAAGCTTTTGCTCATTTATCTCTTTCCTATTAACCCACTCTGTATTACCATTAAAATTCTTGCCTGTGTTCTGAAGTTGTTTTATTTGGATTTCAGCTCTCTCTTTCTTGACCTTGTCTGTCTCAATCCCTTTTATTCTCTAYAGATATTTTACTACATCAAGTAAACCAAGATTCTCTGCTTACTGAATTCATTTTACCACCTACTTCTTTAGAAGTATCCATAAAACCAAACTCAAACTCTCTCATGGTCCCAGGTAACTATTTCAGTCAAGTCCCAGAGGGCTAAAGCCCATCTTTCATTTCAGAAAATAGTAATAGAAGTATTATAGAACAAGTTGGTCCTTAAAAAAAACTATTTATTGAAAACACATGTAAAGTCGATACAAAACTCGCAGAATGGGCTGAAGTACAACAATAAATAAGTAACTTTTGAAAATGCATTGACCTACTCTCAGATAATGCCTGAAATCCAACAAACAGTATAAATATACTGCAGTAACTTGATAAGCTGGTTTATGGGGGTTTCTCTTGGATTTCACTAACACATCTGCTTTCAATTACACAGATGAAAAACAAAGAGCTTTAACAACTTGCTCTTCTCCTGATTGCAATAAAACGGCATTTCTGAAAATGGCCTCTTAAAACAAAAGTCAACTAAAAACTAATTTAGAGGTAGCACTCATGTTTTAGAACTGGTAGTATGTGATTTTTGGGGGAGATTTTATCTGTGATGGAAGGCAAGAAAGCACAGAGTTAGCCTTTTATGTCTCCTACCTCCACCCATAGACTTCTTATAAATGTACTGTTGTAAAAGCACATGTAAAAATCATAATCTTAAAATAAAACTCATTCCACAAAGTCAGTGGAACTTTTTTTTATTATTACAACTATAAGCTTCCCCTGAATAGACATATTTCCAGATGTTTAGTGAGTTAAAACTGTCTGTGCCTGCAGTACCAAGACATGCCAAAGRCAGAGCTACGGGATGAACTATTAATACTCTGCCTGGTCACAATGATGTCATTCATCTTCCTCAGCTTATGGTAGTTTATATGTGTTAAATAATGCAATGTTTACAGAAAACCAGTAAAAGTTGTATAACGAGATGTTTTTAAGGTTTAAGRTCCTGACTCTTCCAAAGAATGATGTACATACCCACATTCACATGCACTGGGCAGTTCCCCTGAAGGCAGTCCCTTCAGTTTCTTCAGAATGAGGACWTCAAGAGCTACTGATGGTTTGGTGATTCATTAGTAAGGAAAAGCAATTAAAAAAACTGATGACAACAAGTTTAGAAGAAAACTGTATTTCACCAATACGCTGTCCAAGTAACTTGGCAATTGTATCACTGAGCTCATCTTTGCTCCAAGGCCCCTTACTCCAGACCTGCAGGAGAGCAGAGGCTCTGCCCCAAAGAATTCAACAACATGATCTCACCACGTAATTGCTTCATTCACCTCCAAAACACAGATTATTGTTAATTATTCAATAATTGTTGCACCCGAGCGAAGTCAACTCTTTAAGCGCTGGTCTGCTAAGCAAGGATCCTCACCTGCTTTCAGCCATTTAAATCTAATTTTATCCAGTGGACTGTTAAGTTTCAAGGACATAGAAATTGTCAGTCAAATTAGACTATGGATTCTAAATAAAAACCTGATATAACTTTTACTGCCAATTTTTGTGTTAAAAAATCTTCAATAAACTGAACTTATAGATCTAATGATTTCCCAGTTTTCTAAAACCTTATTCAGTAACTAAGGTTAAATGTACAGACATTACAAAGTGAAATTTTTCATGTTCTACATRTTCTGATGTTGAATGCTTAAAATTACAATGCCTGCCCACTGTGACACATCAAAGCCACAGTTTTGCTGATGTACTCTGCTGTCTAATGAAAAGAGGGAACTATTTTGACTCTGGAGGRAAATGCTGCTCTTCTGACCATGTTCTGTCCCTCTTTAAAAGCAGACTCACAATCACTTTATCAAAATCAGGTATTCTGAAGGATATCTGTGACAAGCTCTCTGCTATATGAAAATCTAAGACTCAAGACACTGTGACAGTGACAAATGATTTAACTTCACTGCCTTTTGTCTGCCTAGGCCAGAGACCATGTGTTTCCAAGTATTTGCCTGGAGTGTAATGAAAMCTCAACAATGAATGGACCCCTTGGGGTTACTCTAATGGAAAAGTCACTTACCTGCTAGCTGTGATAAATTCATTATCACCACAGGAAAAATACTTTCTTTGTCATCTCCTACAAATTAAGATTTGCATGAGATTGCTACAATGAATTAAAATTCATACCCTCTCTTCAAACAGAACTAAGAGATCAGGAAAAAAGCGTGGAGTACAGAAAGGGAGTCATGGCCCGGATCCAGATCCCGGCTTTCAAAAGCAACCACATCACACKGTATCGTTTATAAACATTCCACATTTTGTCTCCAAAAATCCCGCATCCCTTCCTTCACTATTCCTCCCGCTCCACTGGGATTCCAGTTCACTGCTGTTCCTTTTTCCCGTGTTTTTCGGTTCCCCCACAGAGCTGACATCTCTGCTGGTTTCGGACCCGCCACCGCCGGGGCTGAGGGGCACCGTGAGGCGGCCGCCCCGAYATTGTCGCGATTCCCGGGCCATCCGCCGGGCTGCGCTGGATCCCGGCCGGGGCTGKCCGCCGGACGGACGGACRGAGGGACGGAATCACTCACCCTTCCCCGCGGCACAGCCCGTCCCGGCGGAGAATCGTACCGAACCTGCCCGGGGCAGGGGCAGCGCCGGGGCCGGTGCACGCCACGCCTTTCTGCTCACTTGGACGTGGCAGCGGCGCTTTAAAGCCTGCCCGGAACGTGAAGGGACGCGGGGAGAAGGGGGCCCGGGGTGGGGGGACACCGCGGGGACAGAGCGGGGACACCGCGGGGACGGAACGGGGACACCGGGGGGAGCCCCGCCAGGAAGGGGTCCCTGTGGGACAGAGCCCGGCGGGGCTCGGCTCGGCACACTCGGCTCGGTTCGGTTCGAATCGGCTCGGTTCGGCTCTGCTCGGTTACGCTCGGCGCGGCTCGGCTCGGTTCGGCACGGCTCGGCTCGGTTCGGCACGGCTCGGCTCGGTTCGGCGCGGCTCGGCCCGTCCCCTCACGCACTCACCTTGTCCCCTCAGCGGCGGCGGCAGCAGCGCCAGGAGCAGCAGCAGCRGCAGCCGCAGCGGCCGGGCCCCGCCGAGCTTGTCCATCGGCCGGGAGCGCTCGCTCCGAGCGGGGGCTTGGCTCTCCTGCGGCGTCCAGTGGGTTCCCCCTTTTCGTTTACTGCTGCTGCTCTTATCCCAGCCGCCCGAGACCGGTTGGAAGAGAGCTCGCAGGAACCCCCCACTCGGTGGGCTTCACAAAGATTTAATTCACTGCCTGCCCGGTTAATTATACAGCCTGCAAGCTCTGGGAAGAACAGAGCCGTCACAGCAGCTCGGAGGCACGAACCCTGTTGCTTCTGATACCCCGCCGCCCCCACACGCTCTGAAAGTGATTCCCTTGAGCTCGGAAAACTTTACAGATCCTCAGCGTGAACCTCGGGCCGGCGTGACTGATTCTGTGAAGGAGAAGTGCAGCGACTTCTCTCGGTGCCAAGTAGGAGAAAGCCACAAACAAAGGCGAGGCGAAGCAAAACAAAACAAAAGAAATCACCTAGCAGAGGTTTAACCTCTAAAGGGGAGATATTCAAGCCCCACTTCTAGTTCTTTCCGTGGATTTTACTCCAATACAGCTTTTGTCAATAAAATAAGATTTTAAAAAGGAGAGAGCTCCTAGAATCTTCCAATGAAATTCAGTGGGGAAAATAAAAATCCCTTCTTCCCTCCCCCTCCTCTAAAGAAGTCAGGATGAGAATTTCAACCCAAATGAGGCAGTGAGCTCTGCTCTCTCTCTATCTCTCCCCTCCCTTCTTTTTTTTTTCTTCTTTTTTTTTTAACCTCCTTATCTTATTTAAACAGGAACACAAACACTGATAGGGTCGAAGGACCCAGTTGGCAATGCTCTTGCCCAGATCTTTAAGATAATGGGAGGGATAATATTTACWGGCAATCAGGGATGGAAACAAACAGAGAGTTCATCACCCCTGTATACTTTGCCCTCGATTTTACTCAGACAAAGAGCTGGAAGTCAGTGTGTATTTACTTGAAGGTTGTGCCATGTGAGCTCTGATTGAGCTATTTCTCTTGTAACTCCTCAATAATGCAACTTTTGAGTATCTCTCCTCAATAGGTCCAAAGGGAAAAAGTATTTAGGGCAGTAGGAGTTGAATGTGTGTTTTGTTCTGCKCCAGGTTATTTGTACTTTCCTAAAACAAGAACATAGCTATGTCCATGAGAGCCCAGCTATCTCAATAGTTGTCTTCAGCCACAATCATAGTCACCAAAGGAAGAGCATGAATAAGGAAAACACACCTGATAATTTTCCCAACTGCTCTCCCAGCCTTCAGTTGCTTTGAGTTTGGAGCTTTTCCTCAGTGAAGTGTGGTCTATGTGTACTTAGTACCCTCAGTGAATTTCTGTTCCAGGTATTTATCATGTCTCCCCATGAGTTCTTGTAAAACTTTATCATCCAAAATACCCTTTGGCAACCAATTTCATGGGTCTACCAGTGACTGCGTGAAGGGCAATTTCCTTTTATCCCTTTTGAACCTGCTTCCAAAACCCTTCTCGTGCTGCCTCCCACATCTGCTGCAGAAAGAGTAATCCAAGAACTGACCTCCATCCACATTCAAAATGTCCATMTATTTTTCTTAGACTGCTGTTTTTGGAGGTTTTTTTGTTTTTTTTGTTGGGGTGGTTTTTCTTTGTTTGGTTGGGGTTTTTTTGGTGTTGGTTTTTTCCTCTCTATTTCATTGGGAAGGGGCAGATGGAAAAGGAAAAAAGGGGCAGATGGAAAAGGAAAAAAAGGATGGATAGCTGATTTTATTTAGAGCACTTTCTACACAAGCATGTCTGTTTCTCTCTCTTCTTTAAATGCCCTAACTCAGTTTAAAAAGACCTTACATCAGTTACAGTGGGACCTTGCCAGCACTGCATCCCAACCCCCAAACTACCATTTTTCATGTATCAGACAGCTGTGGGAGACACCTAACAAAGATTACACCTTGTCTAAAATTCGTACCAGCTTAACTGAACCAGAGGAATCCCCTCTGTAGAAACTCAGGGTTCAGTTCAATTTGCTTTATTTCACTCTACTTCAAAACCTCCCCTAATTGATTAAAGGTGTGTAAAAAGAACTTCACCCAGCRTGCCTAAAACAGTGTAAAGTCACACATAATAGCTTGTCCACACATGGAGTTCCCCTGATTAACACCACGTGTGGACATTTTTACTCCAGAGGAAGAACTCCTTGTTCCTGTTTAGTTTGCCACCACTATTTTAAAATATATGTGTTTTCTTCAAACTATACCAGGAATGAGGCAAATTTAAATAAAAGTTCAAGGAGTATGTCTAGAAAGCATCACGGGTATGGTCATCTGCAGGTCTGACCATAGGTTTTTCCTTGGTTTGGATGTTTTGGTTTTTGGKTTTTTTTTGTGTAATACACATTTCCAGTATAAATTGGCACTCTCACCTACAGTCAGATCGAGAGGCCTCAAGTCCATGTGATTCCARTTACTGACCCCAAGCTTTGTAGTGAGCTGAGCCATGCACTTCAGGCTCAATCCAGAGGTCCTGGGAGTCAATGGAAAGCGAGGCTTTACGAGAGGSAACATTTTGCATAACCACATTTTTTTCTTATATCTGTTTGTAAAAGCTCTGTAATCCTTTGTGTAGCTCTAAAACAAACAAACTCTTTAATGAGGATTTTATTTCTACTTCAGAAGAATGAAAATCATTTGCAGAAGCTCAGATTAATGAGTAATGACAGCGTAACAAATCATTGCGCAAGTCATTTCCAAGGGTCTTGTTGAGAGTAGATACACGCAAGTAGCCTGAAAAAGATTTAGAATTACTCTATCAAAGCCAGCCATCTATGGCAGCAGGTCCACAGCCCCCATTTGGCTACTTAGGAATTCTTGAGATGGCCTGATTAAGTCTATAAAAGGGCATCAACCTCTGTCTGATCAACAAAGCTGCCCCAGAGTCCCAGCTGTTGTGTCTCCCAGTTTGTCTCTATTACTGCAAGTTCCCAAAATTTGATTTTTTTACCCCCWGCATCTAGCTGTCCCAGAAGTTGAGCAAAAGAGAGGGAAATGAAATTGCGCCGTCTTCCCTGTTTTCAGGAAGAATGTTGCAAGGAAGTAAATGAACTCACTTAGAAATTAAACTAACTGCAGCTTTTTAACTGTGAAGGGAAACTCCTTGGGCCCTTTGGCAAAAAAAAATGAAGCTATATATTGGCTCTTGTTATGAAAATGTGCATTAAAGATGTGTAAAAAGGCTTATTTTCCTGCTTAATAGGAAGACTAYATCACTGATTGATAAAGATACACAGGAATTAAGAAGATTTGTATGTATCTTACCATCTCCCACTGTAAATATAAGACTCCAAACTGCAAAATACATCATTCTATGGCTATTGGAGTACAAATGACCACTCAGTTTAGCTAAAAAAACTGGTATGAGCATGGTACTGCTGACATTTGGCTTCTTTCCTGGAGAAAACACTACCTGAATTTTTTGYGAATTAGAATAAAACCTCTGCACAAAAGACAACTTGACACATAATCATTTTAATACTGAAAGTTTTAGAATTTTTGGGGTTTAGTGTCTTAATATTGGAAGTGGATTTTTAAGGCTTATGGGAACCTTTCTGGCTATCTTGCCTTTTGGACCATATCATTAGGTTTCTCATGAGACTTGAACGTATCTTTTGCAAAGAAAACTTAGTAGAGTTTTCAGAGATGGATGCACAGTAATCCTTGGTTATTTTTTGAAACTGCTACTGCCATTACAGATATAAATTCCTTGCTTATTTTGTATCTAAATCAATCTGGTTTAGTTTTTAATAGCTCTCTGGGCTTGTATTCATATTGAAGTTGCTGACACTTTGTGCATCACCAAAGCRCCTTAGGGCAGTGTCACTTGGGGACACATTACATGCTCTTTTCACATCCTTGTCAGGGATAATTTGGAATARAGCAGGTTGCAGGCACATCCTCATCTTCAAATCCCAAAGACCATCCATACCAAATGGCTTCCAGCCTAAGCAAACAAAGGRAAGGGGGAGGACTGAGAGCCTCCTCTGTTCCCCTGTGAGTCCAAACTGAACCTCCCAGAAGGCCCACCTAGACASCACCATCAGGCTTGTTGTGCCATCTCATAGCTGAAGTCAGAATTATTCCTTCCAGAATAATCACTATGTCATTCATAACAATCCTAAATTTGGACTGTTCTTTATATGAAACCTCGTTTCCCGCTTTGCATGGATCAGTTAAATATTCCAGACTGGGACTCATAACCCTTTTCAACAACATTGTTTCTAAGCACGTTGAGGTTTTTCCGATTTTTGGAGTTTATATCCATTTTTTGCATGTTGCTTACATTTTCTTTTCTTTCCTGTCTGATTTAGGGAAATAGATGTAGCTATCCTGGGCACTCAGAACACACACTGGTTCTCTGTTAATATGTATGGGGTCTGCTTCTAAGACAAGGGGGAGTTTATTTGGGCATAAAGGAATGCTTTGATGATCCATGTCATTTCCCTYGTGGCATTATTTGTAGAATTCAGGAATAACTCAATCTGACATTCATGGGGCATTTCCTGCCTCTCCTAGAGATGTGTCCTCCCAGTCTCTCAGATCTCTCAYTTCCCATAAATTTCCTTTCCCCATCTAAACTTTCTCATGTCCCAACACACAGAACTAGTCTGATGTGTGGATAGGCAAGGTATTTTTCRGAACCAGAGCCCTAAAGAAGGCTGGGATTCCTTGGAAAAGCTGATGAGCAGCGTGAGCCATGCACACATGAGCAGGAGGTGACAATGACATCKACCTTAGATCTGCTTGGAGCTTCCACAAATCCAACAACAGCAGGGATTAGTCACTATTTTAGCTGCAGTCTACATAAAAACCCATAAAGTGTGGGAAAATCCATCAATAAAGCAAATGGCTGTTGTGGTAAAAGGCCATTTCCCRTCCTGATAACCCTGATAAATCTGAGCTCCATCCCTTGTCAAACAAAAGCAATATCCAAGGATATGACTGAACGATCTTTGGGAATCAGAAGATCTTCAAGTGAATATAAGACATTTCAGGCTTGAATAAATCAAATCCCAGTGTCATTTGTACCTACTGGCTTCAAACCTGGTATAGTTCTCTATGATTCCTCATGATCACTAAAGACCTGCTTCATTCAGTGCTGTTTCCTCATTGTTCTATCAATTTGCTCTATTATTTACAAATCTTTTTCTGTAGTTCTAATAAACCAGAATCCATCTATCCAATCCATTTGCAAACAGTCCCAGCCTGCCAGAAAAGTTTRTCTCACCAGCAGAGACTACAATTTAAGCACAGTACGATGTAAGCAGGCAGGTAGTGGAAAGAGTATGAACACTGATAAAATGCTGCAACAAATTCATGTATACTGGTTTCCTTTTCTCCCCCAGTTTCACAGACAGCCTGTTTCTTTTCCTCAGTCTTAGTTTCATTAGCAGGAGTTCTCAAACTTTATTTACTCATGTACCACATCCTTTAGACTTCACAGCCTTGGGTTTAATATCTTTGTCCCACAAACACCAGATCGCTCTTGGTGGTCTGATTCTACAAACACATGTTAATAAAACTATTTACAGGGAGTGTGGCTTGCATTTACAAAATTCTAAGCAGTGGCTATGAGAGAGTACCTTAATAAACATGGATTTAAAAGTTATTGTAGTGTAGTAAACTGTTTAGAAGAAAAATATTGTAAACTTATCATAATTTCTGGCACAATTCTGCAGAAACTGATATCTGGCATGTGTGAAATTGGAAGACACTGGGTTTTAGTTGGAAAGGTGAATGGATCAGAATATCTTTGTACAGCTGCAAAAGGCAAAATAAATCGACTAGATCTGTTAAGTGACCTTCATGTTCCATGCTGCATGTGCCCTGTGGCTCTCAGGACAGCCAGTTTCATTTGTGTATCCTCCATCGCCAGTCACAGCCCATGGGGCTCAGAGACTCTGGAGAGCTATAGTAGACTCTAAGTTTTGTGTAAAATTGAGTTCTTCTGCCTTTCAGGGACTGCTSTGTCATTCCTTTCTTAGCTCCTGGGCGAGCCCTGGAAGCAGAGGAAGCAACAAAGTTTAAGTTCCAGCTAAAAGAACTCRAACCAACCAACCCTTTCTTTTCCCGACCATCTTTTCCTTGCTCTTGTTTCTTTTGGCTTTGATCTCCCAACTGTTATTATGTTGGGAAAAAACATCCAGGCAGCTCACAAAAATGACAACACCCCCCTCCCCCCCTTCCAAAAGTCCTGTTTAGGAATTAATTTTCCAAGAGAAATGTGGCCTGCTAAACCAAAAGTTTGAGCAGACTTTTCTACGGCTTCTCTCTGGCTTCTGAGATACCTTTTGGCACAATATTGGACCTCTGGGTGCCTCATGTKGTCTATAGGGATAATCTGATTTTTAAAATGCTTTGAGCTTCATAAAGTTAAACAAAAATGCAGCTAATTCAAGAATTAGATGTTAGAAACTAGCAACTTTAAGCCACTAGCTTCCCATGAATGTGGTATGAAGCAATTTTGGCCAATTTTAGCTTAATGTCTATTTCCTCTATTTCAAAGCAGCATCCTATAYAGTCTATATTATAATAACATTGATGTTCAGAATAGATGTCATGTTTTCTCCAAACTTARAAATGTACAGACAGGCTGAACAGCAGGTATAGACATGTACCTTGACACTTATTTCATACTTGGTACTTCTGAAATGTTCCAGAAACATCCAGGAAGTCATGATGATGATGATGTAACTTGTGCATGTCAGTAATAGTTGCACTGCAAATCAGAAGACAGGATTCTTTCAAATAGGTGTATTTGGGAGTCATGTAAGCAGCAGATAGGTTKCACAAAAAGCATTTGCAGAATCATTTATGTGAATGTAGAAAAAGAAGTGTTTTTATTCATCTCAGTTTATGCAATATACTGTATTTAATAGCTCTGCTATTAAAGGCGAGTGAAAGCTTGGCTCTACAGAAATMATTGGCAAAATTTCCCCTGACTTCAGTGGGGCCAAAACTGCTGTTAACTCTTCCCTACAAGGAAAATACAGATTGCCTGCTAAGAACTCAGTCCAGACTGCTTACAAGTTGAACTGACCATGAACAATTACGAAAGCTGTTATTCTTGAGAATTTGCCAAATCCTCAAGACAAAACTAGCATAATAAATTATCCCCAAACTTTTACCCTGGAGTAAAACAAACCTTCTCATTTTMTAAATGAAAGCATCTATGTTGACTTCCATATTCCAGTGGTTTCACTGGCAATTTTATAGAAATTAAAAAATCCATTATTAGTTTCAAAAAAAMCCTTGGTGTTTATTAAAGGAAGACTGATGAAACATACTGCCTCCAAGTCTGACATTTCATGATAAATGCACTAAAATATATAAAATTCRTTGAAATATTAGTATATTGTTTTGTATCTTCTGAAACTATCAGAATTAACGAGGATTTATAGCCTGTGAGGAAAAACTGAGCAAATTGRGATTGTTCAGCCTGGAAAAAAGAAGGCTCTGGGGTGACCTAATTGACCCCTCCAGTATCTGAAGAGCCTTGAAGAAAGATGGAGAGACATTGTTTACAAGGGCCTGGAGTGACAGGACAAGGAGAATGGTTTCAAACTGACRGAGGTTTGGAKTGGATRTGAGGAAGAAATTCTCTGGTGTGAGGGTAATGAGGCCCTGGCAYCCTCTTCTGAAGGTCCCCAGAGAAGCTGTGGCTGTCCCATCCCTGAAAATGTYCAAGGCCAGGTTGGACAGGGCTTGGAGCACCCTGGGACAGTGGAAGRTGGGGGTGGGATGGGATGGGCTTTAAGGYCTCTTCCAACTCAAACCATTCTATKATTTAAATACTTGTTTATTCCAGATCATTTACTACACTAGACCATTCCATTTCCTTGTTCCCATCAAAATACAAAGACGACTTTGTGAATAGAATAAAAACACAAGGAACTAAATGTGGAACAGAAAATTCAGCAACATTGTGGTGGTGCAGCAAAACCCCTAATAATCCAACCATGGAAAATTCTCTATATATGTTATACTGAGGATGTTCCATATTTAGAGTCCTCTGCTAAACACACAGAACACAGATCCATGTTAGTGATCACTAACACTTTGTGTCCCTTTGCAAAATCTTTCTAGCTCTGTTTCTTTTGAGCTCTGTAAAGTTTCACAGTAGATGTTCAAGTACTGTTATTCTGATCATAGATGGAAGAAATTGGACTGTTTGCTCTGAAGCAGCAAAGCTAAGAATAGCTTTAACTTTGCAAGGAACTGCCACTGAAGAAATTGGTAATATTTTCTGTTGGAGTGCTGCAGGACTTGTAAGCATGGGATGGTATGCAGCCTGATTCCAATACCAAACACTTCATCATTTTTTAATAGGGTTATTAACTTCACTGGGATTACTCACACACCTTAATTTATATATGCCCTTAAATTCTTTATTGAAYGGGTTATGTAAAGTGTCCTAAACAAAAAAGTCCACTCATGTTTTTCATTTTYATATGCTAGGAACTGCAGTCTTTTGCTATGATTTCTCAAGCCAGACTCCATCATAGGTCAAAAGAATCTTTTTCACACACAAATGCTGTTCATGCCTCCTTCTGTATTTTCTGACAGCTCACAGAATCTGAGGTTCTTTTCATTTTACTGCATGTCACAGTGAGATGTGGCTTTTCTTAGTAAAGCCAGCCTTACTAGAAATGTCTATAAATTCTCTTCTAGTTTGCTGTTCTGTTTCTAGTAAAAAAACTCACATAGTAATGGCCTACGAAATTTCAATAAAAGCCTAAATAATTCCTTTTATCTATTCTCTCTTCCTACATTCCCTGGCTCCTCCTCATACAATAGAATTAATATTTGCCTTAGACACCAGTTAAAATACTGGAGCTTTAAGCTGTCAGAGTTGCTAATAGCTTCTCATCAGATTGAAGGCTTTGGAGAYAGAAGATTTTTTAAAAAAGAGATCTTTCCAGCTGGAAGGACAAGTTTGTTCTTAAGAGCACTGCCAGGATAGAAATGAGACTTAATTGTGTATGTGACTTCAAAAAGTCCTCACTATTTTACCAGGAGGATGGCAAGGTCAAAAAAGTACTTATCAGAAAGATTTTACTGGCCTTTATAATTCTTCCAGCATTATATTATTTTTTCAAGATCATTCTGAGTATTCACAGCATTTTCTAATGCCTTCCTACAGTGTTATGTCCTACATGGTCCTTCCATCCAGACATATGATGAGGGGGGAAYGTCAAAATAGCTCTTCCTGAAGGTTTTTTTTAACTGATAGGTCCTAGAGAAAACTTCTGTCCTGTCTAGGAAGCTCCATTTATGACATGGGGAAAGAATCACAAATAATTTGTCCTTCACTTCCACCTCAGGCTGATGTTTCATTGTTTCGTATCAGCTGTTCTGTGGGGGTTTTGCCCTTTTTTCTTATTTTACACTTATTTTGATGATTGCTTTGGCTGTCATGGAGCTGCTGTATTCCATGGTTATTCTCTGTTTTTTTGACACACTGATTAATAAAGTCCCTTTAGGGTCTCTTGTTCTGTTTAAAGTTTTGTTTACAATCTTTCTTATTAACAAACACAGATGAGCAACATATACATCAGCCTGCAGCAATTTCACATTCTGTATTATGAGCACTTGAGAASCAGACTGCACACACTATGATTCCTCTCTATTTGCCCCCTGGGACACTCTTCAAAATACACTTTTTCAAAATTTATTTAGAATACAAGAAAATGCTCAGGCAATGTGGGTTTGTCTGGCTCCCATTTGAATGTTTTTGTACTAATTTTGGCTTTGGCATTCCCATGTACCACCCATGTTGTATTTTGTTCAGAGGCATTTTCACAGTGCTCCTCTCCACTTCAGAGGATTCAGTAAAAGGAATAGATGTTTTCTGCTTTGCAACATGGAACTGGATCTGTCACTACAGCATGTATAATTACATTTAGATATTGAATTGTCTAGGCACTCTTATTTATCTCTAGAACAGGGTATGTGTTTTCTAGGACAAACASAGCCACCTTCTCTTTTGACCCTAATATCTATGAAAAACACTCATAATTAGTYGTGAAAGACCACAAAAATGCCAAGTTTGAGCATGTGTTTCTCTGCTTTTTCATTTATTTGTGTATCTATGCATAAATGATTATGCTGGCCTGGTTCTTGGATCAACATATCCCTAATTTCAGCTGAAAATCACAGAATGTTAATRTTCAGTGTCTTTCAAAATGAAGAATTTTTGTTTAAAAGACCATTTATACACTTCAGCAAGTTCCATGGTTTTGCCATCAGACTCCTATACTCCAGCCATAATTTCAAGGAAAGACTGAACAGATAAAGAGCTTAGAAACTCATCCATGTCATGGAGAAAAACAGAAGTGATATCATAACCAAAAATGCAACAGAAACACAAATACCTATATGTCAATATTCTCAACCTCATGGCTCATGTAAAACCTCATGGCTTCACTCATTTCATCAAAATTGTGCCATTTCCAACAGAAGAGGATTGCCAAGTCTTGGAAAAAAAGGAGGTGTAGTATCCTATGCACTTCTATGTGTAAGGCAGGAAGTTTATCAGTGTGTCTTCAAAGATATTCTAGTTCTAGTTCTATCACTTTATTAAAAAAAAAAAAAAAA